>NC_045443.1:69733480-69790354 GCF_002776525.5 Piliocolobus tephrosceles | reverse complement strand
CATGGATGCAGCTGGAAACCATCATTCTTAGCAAACTATCACAAGAAGAGAAAACCAAACACCGCATGTTCTCACTCATAGGTGGGAACTGAACAATGAGCTCACTTGGACTCGGGAAGGGGAACATCACACACTGGGGCCTATCATGGGGAGGGGGGAGGGGGGAGGGATTGCATTGGGGAGTTATACCTGATATAAATGATGAATTGATGGGTGCTGACGAGTTGATGGGTGCAGCACACCAACATGGCACATGTATACATACGTAACAAACCTGCACGTTATGCACATGTACCCTAGAACTTAAAGTATAATAAAAAATAAAAAATAAATAAAAATAAAAAAATAAAAAGAGTATTATGAATTTTTTTGCAATAAAAACAGGACAATGTTATTAACATCATAAAATTAGAAGTTTTTTTCATATTCTAATCAAACCCGTAACAAACCTGATTAGAAGAGATTTAGGTGAGAATCATTCAATCCTGAATAGCTTCCCATCCTGGTTTAAATATGGCCTAATTCCCCAACACAGGGAGCTCTGAAGCTGAAAGAACACCAACGCCAATGAACTGACAAGTAGCCCCTACAAGATTAAATAAACTGTTGCAGTTTGATGGTAGATTTCCATCCTTTGGGGAGGACAGATTATTAAAGTATATACTAATTTATCTGGTGACCAGGTATAGATGGCAGTCATGTTTTGCTTCATCTGCAGAATTTAGTTTTAATTAGTAGTCAGCAGTTTAAAAATTGGGAGTTTTCTCATATGAAATAAATCTATATTTCTAGTTCCTCTTGAAGAATGACAAGATCTGACAATGACAAACATATTCATATGGAAACAATGAACTGCTGATGAGGAAGAAATTTACCCTTTAAAGGGTGATACACCTCCAATTTGCCTCAGTCCTCAGTTCTGTAATCCCCACCACACATTTAAACATTTAAGGTATATTTAAACTATTCAAATTTGCCATCCCTGTCCCATACTTCAAAGAACAATTCTTCATGCCCTGGTTCTACTCTGGAATGGCATGTACCTTACAAAGGGAGAAACGTGGGGGAACAACAGAAGGAGAACAAGTGGTGAGATTAGTTCCCATCAAAGTGTGAAAGTGTTGGGAGTGGACAGAGATTAGGTGTACACAGGTGAATATTTATTATTTATGTACATGAGCCTTTGATTTTCCTGAAGACAGATATAGCCTGGATTTCAAGAGACATGCATTAGAGCATGGGACCTTATTATTAGAAAGAACGTACAAGGCCATTTTGTCCATGCTCCCCCCAATTGGCTTACTGCAATAATTGTTGAAAAACCTTTATTTTTGACAGGAATTTCAGTAGTGACTGAAAATCTAATCTAGGGATTCAGAATATATCCAGAATGGCAGCATGAGGAGCTCCATAAAACCACTCCTCTCACACACACACAAAACCTACCTGATAAAAATTATAAAAACAGCAAACATATAAAGTATTTGCAAGTTGGTCAAAGACATATAATAAATAAACCTTTTTTTTTGTTTTTTTCTTGAAACATACAGAGTCTGGCTCTGTTGCCCAGGCTGGAGTGCAGTGGCGCCATCTTGGCTAACTGCAACCTCTGCCTCCCGGGGTCAAGTGATTCTCCTGCCTCAGCCTCCTGTGTAGCTGAGACCACAGGCGTGGGTCCACAATGCCGGGCTAATTTTTGTATTTTTAATAGAGAAGGGGTTTCACCATGTTGGCCAGGCTGCTCTTGAACTCCTGACCTTAAGTGATCCACCTGCCTTGGCCTCCCAAAGTGCTGGGATTACAGGTGTGAGCCACTGAGCCTGGCCAACATTTATTTAAGAAAATGTACTAAGTCTCAGTAAAACGGTGACTGTCTGTGGCACTTTAGTCCTCACTCACTCCTTTCCCCAGTTCAGCTCCCCATTTTAGCTCCACAACAGGCAGGTACAGCCAACGAGATGGAGCTCACAGCTTTCTTTCCCACCAGCTCTCAGTCAAGGGCTACAGTATCTCCTCTGGAGAGACAGGCTTCCAGGAATTCTCCTCATCACCAGCTCCCTGTTGCAGAGACTAAATTCCAGGCATGTGCATCAAGAGATTAAGAGCCTTCTTTCTACATCCAGTCCCCACTTGTAAGGGAGACTCTACCATAGATGTGGGAGGCTGAAAATAGTGAGTTCCTAATTGCCTTTGCTTCAGCTTGCTCATAGTGCAAAGGCTCCATGCTCGGGGAGGCAAGCCAAGGAGACTAGAGGCTACTGCTCCTGTCCAGCACCCCACCCACAAACTAGAGTCAAACCAAACCTCAAAGACTGGACCCTAAATTACTCCCACAAAGGGGTCTGAATTTAATTGGACCAGATGTTTAAAGAATACCAGTTCTTCACAAATAGAAAATTCCCAAGTCATTCTATGAAGGCAGTATTACTCTGAGACCAAAAGCAGACAAAACTTCAAAAGAAAGGAAATGTACAGATCAATATCTCATGAATATAGACAAAAAAGTCATCATCAACATGCTAGCAAACCAAATCCTGAAACAAATCAAAATGATTATATACCATGGCCAAATATAACTTATCCCAGTAAGGCAAGATTGCTTTAAAATCCAAAAATGATTACTGTAATGCACTACATCAATAAAATAAAAGGCAAAAGTCACATGGTCATCTCAATAGAAGCATTAAAAGGATTTGAAAATATCTAGCACCCTTTCATAATAATAAAAATATACATAGGTAGTAACTTCTTCAATCTAATAAAGGGAATCTATGAAAAACCTCCACCTATCAATATACCTAATGGTAAAAGACTAAATGCTTTCCCCCTAAGATCAAGAACAAGATAAGGATTTTTCACTCTCTCCACTTCTATTCATCATTATACTGGAGGTTCAAGCCAGATTAACTAAGCAAAAAAATCAAATAAAAGGCATCTGTATTAGAAAGAAAAACTGTCCCTATTTGCAAAAGACATGATATTTTATATAGAAAATCCTAATGCCCTACTGTGACCCAAGACGCCTGTATGCCAGGGGTTCACCTGCTCCTTCTCCTCCCAATCGCTTCTCCCTGGATGCCCCAAACCCAGGCTTCAAATGTTCGATGATGTCTGCTGTGGGGGATGGGTCAGAGTGGTGGGAAAAACTGTAGGGAAAAGACACAAACCTTCTGAAAGGTCGGAAGGTTCTGCAGACCCCGGGGCGGGGGAGAATAGCTGAAGGCAGCTGTTCTATAACCCTGAGGCAGAAGGCAAGGAGTAGGTACAAGGGAATGTGGGGGAATTTATCTTAAACAAACTTGGTTACTTATGTTGACCAGGAACTGACCTTTGATCATCTGCACGTGTGACATTCCTAAATGGGGAACAATAAATGTTAATTAGCTACAGGTTGTGTTGGCTCCAGGTTTTCGGCATTGTGCCTGCAATGAATAAAAGCAAGCAGCTCCAGCTTCTCGGGGCTGCTCTCTGGCCACTAGAGCCAGGCAGTCACCTAGTTGCTCTTAAACTGCATACCCATGTCTGAGTACTCATTTCATTCATCGGCCAGGGTCTGTGGGACAGACCCAGCAGTCCACCACACAGTCTCTGTAATGCTATTGCTCTCTAATGCCTCTGATCAGACCCAGCAAAGCAGAAAGGGGGTGAGAAAGGAGATCTCTATACCATGGCTTATATAAAGGAGACCACATGCAAATCAATGATGGTAAAGAACCTAGGAAGCAACTGGCTATAAAAGTGAAACCCCTATGGGAGGAAGAAAGAAACCTCATAGTTACAGGCCTGGTACTGTGGCACTCCATGAAATTTGTTATCAGAAGTCCCCTGAACTAGTAATTAGCAAATTTCTCTTCCAGCATCTGGTCCAAGAAATTGCTCAGGACTTCAAAACATCTGTGCTTCCTGAGAGCAGCTATTGGAGCTTTGCAGGAGGTGAGACCTATCTGGTCCACCTTTTTAAAGACATCAACCTGTGTGCTCTCCATGTCAAACATGTAACAGGTATGCCAATAAACAGCCAGATAGCAGACCGCACACATTAAGTATATGCCTAAGAATCCACTATGATGGGAAACATTTCATTCTCAAAAAAAAAAAAAAAAAAAAAAAAACCTCTTCTTCTTGTTATTGGCAGATCTGAACGTTAGATATTTTTTCCCCATAGAATCAAAAGGTACCTAAATATGAGATTGCGAGTGGAAAAATAGCAGACAGAAATCAGTGGCATTTTTTCCATTTCATCTTTGTGTGAATTTTTAATGTAAATGTGGGGACATAAAGCATTAATGTAAGTCAAAATATTTCAGCGATCAAGTTTCAACCACTCAACTTCATAACAACTATAGATCAACCTGTTAATTTTTTCTTCACAATGTCAGCATTTGTCTTGTTTTTAAAATAAGTAAATTTCTTATTAACAGCAACTAAATGGTGTTCGTAGCATTTTTATCATACAGTAAAGAGTATAGTACATACATTGACTATACTTTTCTGAGTTGTCCTACACACAAGTTCATGTTTTTAATGTTTTCTTTCTTGAGTGCTATTTCTGTATGTTTACCATTAAAATACATTAAACTAAAAAAAAAAAAAACTAAGAAATTCACTACAAAACAAAGACTAAAAAGAGTTCAGCAAGATTACTAGATACAAGTTCAATATGCAAAAAATAAGCGGTATTTCTATATGTTAGAAATGAGCAATCCAAAAATAAAATTGAGAAGACAATTCCATCTACAATAACATCAAAAGGAGTAAAATGCTTAGAGATAAATTTGACAAAAGAAATGCAAAATTTGTACACTGAAACTATAAAATATTGTTGAGAAAATTAAAGACCCTATTAAATACCTAAATTAATTTTAAAAAGCATCCTGTTTAGAGATCAAAATACATGATATTATAATTACAATACTCCCCAGACTGACATTAAGATTCAAAGCATTCTCTATCAAAATCACAACTTGTTTCTTAGCAAAAGCTGACAAGTTGATCCTAAAACTCATATGTTAATTTCAGGGATCCAAAGTTGCCAAAATAACTATGAAAAAGACTAATAAAGTTGGAGTAGTAACACTTTAAGGTAATAGAAATCAAGAAATCACTTGTAGTTCAAGGATAGTGATAGACTTATAGATCAGGGGGACAGAATGCAGAGTTCAGAAAAAAATCCTCACATTTATGGTAAATTAATTTTTTCACAAGAATGCAGTGACAATCCAATGTGGAATTAGTTTCTTCAAAAACTGGTATAAGAAAACCTGTATATATATATATATACACACACACACACACATACATATACATACACACACACACATACATATATCCACACACACACATATACACACACACACAGATGCATATGTATATATTGCATATATATACATGCAAAAGAATGAAGTTGGATTCTTTTCTCACATTCACATCATGCACCAAAACAAACTATTAATAAAAATGGATTACAGACCTCAACGTAAGAGCTAAAATCATAAAATTCTTGGACAAAAAAAGTGACCTTGAGTTAGGCAAAACCATTTTAGATATGACACCAAAAACAAAACAACAACAAAACATAGCTAAATCATATTTCATCAAAATTAAAAATGTTGTGCTTTAAAGTATGTCATCAAGAAAGTGAAAAGATGACCTACAGAATTTAAGAAAACATTAGAAAATCTTTTATATGTATCCGATAGGGGACTTGTATGTAGAATACACAAATAATTCTTACAACTCAATAATTAAAAAATTTAAAAATTTACAAAGATATGAATAAATATTTCTCCAAAGATATATGAATGGCCAATATATACATCAAAAGATGCTCAACATCATTATCCATTGGATGCCAATCAAACTATGATGAGATTCCACTTCACACTAAGTAGGCTATAATTGAAAAGACAGATAATAACAAGTGTTTGCACGGATGTATAAAAATTAGAACCCTCAATACTAGTGGTTGGAATGTAGAATGGTCCAGACACTTTGGAAAATAGTCTGGCAGATCCTTCAAAAGTTTAATATAGAGTTCCCATATGATCCAGTAATTCCACCCCTAGCTATAGACCCAAGAAAAATGAAAATATATATCCACAGAATAACAAGTACATGAATATTCACAGCAGCATTATTCGTAATAGCCAGAAAGTAGAAATATGTAAATGTCCCTCACCTGACGAATGTATAAATAAAATGTGGTATATCTTTTTTAAATTTCCTTCTCTGTGTATTATTATTACTATTATTATTATTATACAATTCTGGGTTACATGTGCAGAACATGCAGTTTTGTTACATAGGTGTACATGTGCCATGCTGGTTTGCTGCACCCATCAACCTGTCAACTACATTAGGTATTTCTCCTAACGTTATCCCTCCCCTAGCCCCCCACCCACCAACAGAGCCCAGTGTATGAAGTTCCCCTCCCTGTATCCATGTGTTCTCGTTGTTCAGTTCCCACTCATGAGTGAGAATATGTGGTGTTTGGTTTTCTGATCTTGGGATAGTTTGCTGAGAATGATGGTTTCCAGCTTCATCCATGTCCCTGCAAAAGACATGAAATCATCCTTTTTTATGGCTGCATAGTATTCTATGGTGTGTATGTGTCACAAAATGTGGTATATCTGTACTAAGGAATTTTATTCGGCCATAAGGATTAATAAGATATTGATTCACGTGGCACATAAATGAACTTTGAAACATATGCTAAATGAAAAGAACTAGCCACCAATACCACATATTGAATGATCTTACTTATATAAAGTTTCTATAACAGGCAAAGCTGCACAGATATAAAGTAGATTCATAGTTAGATTTTTAGGCAGAGGATGGTGAGGAAAATGGGGTTTCCTTTTTAGGTTGTAAAAATTCTCTGAAATTCTGTTGGCAATGGCTGCACATGTTGTGAATATACTAAAAATCATTTGCTTGAACAATCTAAATTGGTTGTATAGTATGTGAATTGTACATATATTTTAATTGCCTGTATAGCATTTATTCCTCCCTTCTAATAAAAAAGAAATAAAAATAAATCTGTTATATTAAAAATAAAGCTCAATAAAGCTGTTACATTAAAAAAAAATAATCTAGGCTTTGTCAAAGACAGAATGCTTGATCCTTTTCGACACTTTATCCATAATTGACAAAAGCCTTTCAGCAAGTATACAAATACATACATATACACCCATAGATAGATATAGACATAGATATAGAGATAGAAATACATATTAAGCACATACATATTAGTATTCAACATTGCATTGCTTACAAATGACACATTATGGAATTAGTGAAATAATTCAATATATCCAAATCTTACAATATGCTGTGCTTGTCATCAAGAGTCATGATGTAGTTACATTTGTTCCTATGAAATGACCTAGAAATATGTCCCTAGTATATGGTTAGGACAAATTTTATAAGGGTATAACACAAAGTATAAACAGATTTAATCTTTGAAAAATTACATATATATGAAATAATATGAACCAAAATGTTAAAAGGAATAATGTCTGGCTGTTAGGATTACTGTTAACCTTTATTTTTTCTTTAAATGTTTTATGTTGTCTGAGTGCCTAACAATGATGTGGAGTTTTATAAAACAGACAGATCACTTGACCTCATCTTAAACCTACTACACTTCTGGAGGTATGACCTAGGAATGTGAGTTTTCCTCAAGTTGTCCAAGTCATTCTGACACAGCCAATCTGGCACAGATGTGGGATTTAGAAATCAATAGTCTATCTAATTTATGATCTAATAAAAGAATTACCTTCACAGCATCTTGAACATATGGCCATCCAGCCTGCACATGAACACATAAAGGGAAAGGGCTCTCTCAATCTCAGATGGCAGCTTATTCTATCATCACAGAGCTCTATTGGTAGTATGTTCCCCTTATGTTATCTAAATATATTAAAGCCACCCTTTTGGTGCTAGTTTTGCATTCTCAATAACTTATGTGAATTGCAATAATGATCATTAAGTCAATACGAGAAAGAGTGTAAAATATCCCATGTAATGAAACTTTCTCTAATCCCTCCTTCCTCTTCCCCAACAAAAGCCAGGAATAGAAATAGAGAGAGATGGTACTGAGACTAAAAGAAGAGTAAAAAACAAGGAGTCCTCTAGTGTGATATCTTCCATGAGCTAACAGGAAATCATACTACACAATGTGAAACACAGTAGGATGAAATGACTTACAGCCCTACCCAGAAGCTGAAGAAGAGAGGTTGGGTCCTGGGGAAAAGAGATGTTAAAGAGCTGTAGAGAGAGTTCTAGGGGAGAAGATAGCACCATAATCAGGGTCCCTTATAGATCAGGCAATATGGCAAGCATACGCAAATTAGGAGAGAAGCCTCTGTCTCCAGGTGATACTACTGTCTAGATCAGGGGTTGGCAAACTATAACCTGCAGGGCCAAATCTGGCCACATCCATTCATTTACAGATTTTCTATGGGTACTTTCAGGCTACAACTGCATAGTTGCCACAGAGACTGAATGGTCCACAAAGCCTCAAATACACCACTGCTGTAGAGCCTAGATAATATAATTTGCCAGGATTTGTTTTAGAACCTAGATAACTGAAGATCCACTTTTAGTGTTCTGGGCCATCTGAGGGTCAGGACTATATATAGGTGACGTTTGGCTACTAAAGTAAAAATGATTAAGATGAGATGAATTTTCTTTTCATGGAGAAAGAAGTTTGGCAATGATAAAAACATGACAAAAAAAAAACAAAAAAACAACAAATGAAGTATTAGCAGCCATTTTCTCTGTGGCTTGCTAAAGGATTTTTTTTTTTTTTTTTTTAACTTCTTGATAACTGATCCCTTTTCTCAGGAAAAACAATCCCTAAGAATGTAAATTATTAAGAACTGGGTTTTTAAAAATCTGTTTTTGTGGCTGCCGTATCTCTAGCACCTGTAACACTACCTAACATATAAAGGCACTCAGTAAATAGCTGTTGAACTTGTCCTGTCTTACCACTTGCCACATAAATGGCCTTTGGCAAGTAACCTACTATTTCTAGTCCTCAGGTCCCTCATCTAGAAAATTAGGAAAATAGTAGTTCCTACCTCTTAAGCTTATTGTTAGGATTAATGGAGTAGATACATGTAGATTATTTATAACAGTGTCTGGAACAATGTGAAGTGTTTATTACTGTTGTTAGTTTTTAAATCTTCAGTTGTACTATATAATTAAACCACTGAAAGTGTTTTTCTTGTAAGTTTTAAACTTTCCTCAGTCTGTTTCACATAAAGTTTGCAATTTATAAACATGTAGAATAGAAAGCCCCAGCATATATGGCATATTCTTACGAACATATTTTACCCATTAAAATACAATAACAATTGACTGGGCGCGGTGGCTCACGCCTGTAATCCCAGCACTTTGGGAGGCTGAGGCAGGCAGATCATGAGGTCAGGAGATTCAGACCCTCCTGGCTAACACAGTGAAATCCCGTCTCTACTAAAAATACAAAAAATTAGCCAGGCATGGTGGCGGGTGCCTGTAGTCCCAGCTACTCGGGAGGTTGAGGCAGGAGAATGGCATGAACCCGGGAGGCAGAGGTTGTAGTGAGCCAAGATAGTGCCACTGCACTCCAGCCTGGGCAACACAGCGAGACTCCATCTCAAAGGAAAAAAAAAAAAAAAACAATAACAATCTTATTACATTCAACAGAGAAAAAATATGTATGCCAGTGTGATTATTTCTTCAGTTAATTTAGGATATCTCCAATAACATGTTACTACATATTTTAAAACCAAATCTACCTTGAATTATTGAGAGGTTCTATATACTGTCATCACTTGCATATAACTTCATTTACTGCACACTATAACAAATGACTCCTTAAAAATGTGAGCATCATCCCTGCCACCATTTCAATTGTTTGATTCTATCACCAGTGTTTATTGGCATGAACAGTTGATGTCTTGCTATTTTTTTAGACTTTCTGTAATTATATATGTGTGTGTGTGTGTGTGTGTGTGTGTGTGTGTGTGTGTGTGTGTGTGAGAGAGAGTTTTGGTAGCTCCAATAGTTCTAGAGCTTCTTCGTTTCTTTAGTGAAAATGTATTCTTGTTGTGTTGCTGCTGCTGTTGTGAACCACAACATTGAGTATGGTTTATTGGTCATAGACCCATAGTTAAAGCAAATAGTAAATTAATTAATAAACTAGTTAATTAGTTAATTTCCACCAATAATAAGAGGCAGTATCAAGGTATTTTTTTAAGTTGTTTCTTTCAACATATGTTGGAAACAGAAATATGGCACAGAAACTTTAAAATCTTAAATAAATGGTAACTTAGAATTGAGACAAGAGAAAAATGTTGTTTTTCCATTTATCTTCAATCTTGTGATGAAAAATTATTTTAAGAGCATTCCATCAACTGTCACAAAGTGAGGATCTTAACTGAAGACAAATTATGGAAACTCAATTGATTTGATAACTTAAAGTACAATTGTTAAGCTAAATAGAGCCAACAGACATACACACAGATAATCTGGTTAACAGATTCTTTCAAATTCTTCTATAAGTAACAATTTTAAAATATCTAAATGTACTGTGGAACACTTAGCAATCATACAAAAATAAAGACTGATATTAACTATATTCAGTAGGCATATTTAATCAGGAATATGCAGGTTGCATTAGCTACAGAAATTGAACCAAACAGAAAAATAAAACTGATCCACTATAGTTTTCCAGGGCAAATCATTGAGGGTTTTGCTGGCCAACGGAATGCCAACATTTTCTGTGCTACACTTGCAAAGCTACACTTTTAGAGTAAGCCAAACTAACAACAACAACAAAATGCATATGCAATTGCTCTTTTTATTAAGCTGTCCTAAATCCAAAATAAAATTTAAGGTAAAACACAAGACCAATATTGCTTTCATTTTTCTTATAGGAGTAAAGTTTTATAGTAACTATAGTAAAAGTGACTATAAAATGGTTTCATAGCACATTTTTAAAGGACTTTTTTTTCCTTTCTATGATTTCAGCTTTATTTTAGTTTCAAAGTGGCTCCTCTCAAAGAATTATTTGACACTATGACAAAGGAATTATGTTCCAGATGAGAATTTAGCATTCTTCTACTAAATACTTATTAAATGAATATTAGGTGGTAATTTCTCAAAGAAATACAAAGAATAAGTTGCTTCTTCCCTCAAGAGCTTTAATATTAAAGAGACACAAAACATAACAAAACAACAAGGGAATGATTAGTGATGAAAGTTTATTTAGAGAAGTATAAACAAGTTCCTACTGGGAGAATAGATGGAATTTAGCAAGAAGAGATAGGAACTTCAGAGATGAGACAGCATTTGAGTTGGTCCATGTGTTAGTTTTCTATGACTGCTGCGTAACAAATTACCACAAATTTAGCGACTTAAAACAATACAAATTGATTATCTTATAATTCTGGAGATTATAAATCCAAGACGGGTCTCACTGGGCTAAAAGCAAGGCACTGGCAGCCTTGTATTCTTTTATATTGAAGCCCTAACTCGTGGTACTGGCGAATAAGATCTTATTTAGAAATAGGGTCTTTGTAGCTTGAAGCAATTTAAGATGAGGTCATTAGTGAAGGCCTAATCTAATATGACTGATATTCTTATAAGAAAAGGAAAACAGCATGAAAGACAGAGACATACAGGAAAAACGTCATGTGATGACAGAGGCAGAGACTGGAGTGTGGCAGCGGCAAGCCAAGGACCACCAACTATCAATGGCCACCACCAGAAGCCAGGGAGAGGCAAGGGAAGATCCCATCCAGAGTCTCAGAGCACGGATATCCCTACTGACACCTTAGTTTTAGACTGTTAACCTCGAGATCTTGAGAAAACATATTTGCTGTTTTAAGTTACCCAGTTTCTTTCAAAGAATTTGAACAGATTTTTTAAAATTTTGTGATACGTGGTTATCCAGTTTGTGGTACTTGGTTATAGCAGCTCTAGGAAATGAGTACAAGGGGAAAATCTGTTTCTTGCCTTCTTTGCAGCTTCTAGAGGTCCTTGGCTAGTGGCCCTCCCCCTCCCCCTTCAAAGTCAGCAAGGGCAGGTCTATTGCTTCTCACGTGACATCACTCTGAGTTCTGCTTCTATCATCACATCGCCTCTCTGACAGATTCCTCTTCTGCTTCCGCTTCCACTTTTAAAGACTCTTCTGATTACATGCAACCCACCTAGACAATTTAGGATATCTCCCCATTTAAAGTTAAACTGATACACAACCTTAGTAAACTGATTGCAAATAGCAACCTACCTATTTGCACTCTTAATGTCCCTTTGCCATTTAATATAACATACCCACGTTTCCCAAGATAAGAATGAGGATATCATTAGGAGAACATTATTCTGCCTATGACCATCCATGAATTAAAGTTCCTCAAGGTGTTGTGGACAGAATACCCATATCAGAATCACTTTGTTGTCTGTTAAAAATGCAGATTTCTAGGCTTCTCTTGCTGCATGGTGAGTGGGAATCAGAAAATCCACACCACCTTAAAAGATGAACAGAATTTTTGACTGCTGGTCTTGAGAGAAGAAAGTAGCTCAAGTGGAGGAACACTTTGATCCTATGTAAAGAGAAAAGTAAATAGAGATGCTCCTTGATTTAGAATGGGGTTGCATCTCAATAAACATATAATAAGCTGAAAATATTGTAGTTGAAAACTCATGTAATATGCTAACCTACCAAACACCATAGCTTAGCCTAGTTATTAAATGCGTTCTACTTTTGCACCATCATAAGGTTGAGAAATCTTAAATAGAACCATCATAAGTCAGGGATCGTGTATATTGTGATCATGGAAGTACAAATAAGTAGACTTTTAACATAAGGAAGGATTCATAAAAATAAGTTTGGATTCTAAAAGAAGTTTGGAAATGAGGATAGAACCAGAGTCAAAAGAACTTTGAGGATCTCCGTACATTTTCTGCTGCTGTAATAAAAATATCTGGAAATGGGCAACTTATAATGAATATAAATATATTGGCTCACAGTTCTGGAGACTGGGGAGTCCACAATCAAGGTCTTGGGTCATCACATGGTGGAAAGTGAAAGAGCAAGAGCACAAAGATGAGAACCCACTCCCACAAGCCCTTTTTATAAGGAAAGATCCCTCATGACCTAAACACCTTTGATTAGGCCCTATTTGCTAACATGGTCATGCTGGGGATTACATTTTCGAGACATAAATTCTAGGGGACACATTCAAACCATAGCTAAGGACCAATCTAGTAAATTTATCTTCACTCAGAAGGTCAAGAAGCTGAAGACATTACAGAAACAGTCAACTATTTCTTGCACATATTTGCTTTCTCTCACAGAAATAAATTTGTTCCAGGAAGAATCAAATGAAAGCATTCTGTAGTCTTTAAAGACATAATATTGAAATAAAACCATTTTGTATTACTCAGTTATGAGGCCATAAAAATTACTATTCCTATCTTAATCCATTTCTCTCCAAGAATAAATCACAGGCTAGAATTGAAAAGATAGATTGCTAATCAAAATGTCTCAGTCACTTGACACTGCATAAACCAGAACACAGTATCTTTTCTTTCACAGCTAATGAATATAGACTTGAAGGATTGTATAGGGAATGCAAAAATTAAATGGTAGAAGTTGTAATAAATGTTACCCCTTTCCATTTCAGCATGATTCTAACTGCGAGTTAACCAATTTTCAAACTCTTGTCATTGTTTTAAAGGTGCAGCACAAAATTGGCAAGATTTTCTCCTCTTGTCAGTGTTTCTAAGAACCATAAAACCCCAAATGAAAAAAAAACACTATATACCTATAGATAAAAAATTAATAATATAATACGAGAAATGAATAGCAGCAACCCAAGAACATTTTAAACCATTGTTTCAGGATGGGAGATAATAAATTATTGTAGCTATGAAAAAGACACAGGACTTTTTATAACAATAAATCTGTGTCAATATTAAGGAATAAAGGTAGACATATATATCCATTGTCTCTGGACCATAAAATATTTGGCATTCTGGTTTACACATTTCTATTGAATAGGATATATGAGTATATAACCATTACAGCTTTTATAAAAATATCCTGAGGCAGTGATGATTTTAAAACTCACAGTTGAACTGCTTTTGCCAACATAGATGAGTCTAAAAAAGCCTAAGTGTGCATCAAGAAGTGACTTGCAGGTTTCCCTAGATGTTTTCACTTTAACTCATTGGCCAAAAAAAAATTAATCAAACTAACTAAAATCAGCATAGTGTGGCAGATGTTTTTTCAAAAATTCCCACAGCAATGTCTCCCACCCCACAAGGTCTTTTACAATATGATTTTGCAAATTCCCTTCCTTTTGAATGTGGCTGGTTTTAGAGACTCCTTTGTAACCAACAAAATGTAGCAAAAATAATGCCACATAACTTTAGAGGCCAGGTCAAAAGAAGCCCTACAGCTCCTGCCTTGGTTCTCAGGCAGCTCTTTCTCTGTGCTTCTTCTCTGGGCATTACCTATAGAACCTGTCACCATGCTGTAAGAAGGTCAAACCGCGTGGAGAGACCACGTGTGCCTATTCAGATCATCAGCCTCAGCTGAGCTCAGGCTTCAATTCCTCCTGGCCCAGTTATCAGATACGTGAGTAAGAACCCTCCAAATTATAACCCAGCTATTCAAGAGTCACCTCCAACCCTAGGATCTCCCAAGTGAAGCCTTACACAGTGTGGAGCAGACACAAGTGACACATCCATGAGTATAACAAAATGGTTGATGTGTGACAAATTGAGTATAAAATTTCCAAGACACAAATTTGAGTTGGTTGAATTTGAGTTGACTTCTTACGCAGAATGAGATAACTGGAACACTCAACCTAGCTCATATTTGGTATAGAAATGATGCTAATCCCAGCAGGGAGGCAGAGCTTGCAGTGAGCTGAGATCGCACCACTGTACTCCAGCCTGGGCAACAGAGCGAGACTCTGTCTCAAAAAAAAAAAAAAAAAAGACACCAATCTCATAATTAGTCTGGAAGAAAGGAACCCAATACATAGGAGGTATTCAGCATTTAGGAATCATGCCACATGTATGAAAAGTCTGCCACCTACAGGTTCAGAGCCATGCCTAGCCTTTAAACCAAGTTTGAGAATTTTGTTTGAGAGTATGTTAGGAGTTTAGCTACTAATAGTTGAGATATATTTCCTACACTTGATGGCCTAAACATGAAGGCAATCTCAATATGTGTGAAACTGATTAAGAGCATACCTATATATATCGTCTGTGTGGCCAGTCTATATGATTGGTTTTATTCCCTAAATTCTGGTGGAATTGAACCTAGTCTATTTCAATGGTAATTTAATCCCCTTAGCTTTTTTCAAGACCTTCTCTCAGGAAATGAACTCTGCTTTTAGGAAGTTTTCAGCTTCCCCTATCTATGACTAAGAACCCATATGATGCAAAGAACCATGAATTATATTATATATCCTATGATCCACACTCATTGAATTTAATACTGGCTTGAATCAGAAAGGTCCTAAGTCCTTTGTAATAGCTTATGTAAACAGTTCGCACCTTCCAGACATGAGATAGACTTTCTGTCCCAAGATTGTTCCGTCAGCTCCTAACCATCATTTTATGAAAACTAGAATACCAGGAGTTGCTGCTAAGATAAAGAATTAAGAACATGCAACCAGAGAAGGCCAAAGTTCCCAAAATTAGGGCTGGACTGCCTATATACTAACTGTCAGAGTTCTAAACTAGAGACGATCAACTGCATTCAATCTAATTTTAGTACTGATCTTAGAGACATGGGGTGGCCTGAATCTACAGATGGTGTTTCACACTAGCTACAGGATGTAGCAGAATGCAGAAGCCAAGAAAAAAGCACTGCTTAATAGAGATGACTGATCCTCTGTTATATTCCTGATGAAAACCTTTGAAATAATGCACTCTAAAATTGTATGTGTTTTTATTTATTTGTTGACTATAGTTTTGCTAATTTGTATTTTTGCTTCTTTGAAAAATGAGGCACTTCTCCATTTCCATTCTTATTTTCATGATTATTCAATGACTAGCCTAGTCTAGCAAAAATCTGTAATTCACTGGGATACAATTCATCTTAGTCTGGGAAGGAAGTACATGGCAACTAATGTTTAATTTATTAAGTAACCACAATTTGCTAGACTATTTACATCAGTTATCTCCTTTAATCTGCTAATTTATAGGAGGTAAGTGTATTTTTCTTGATCACAAAGTGGTATGGTTTAGATATCTTTCCCCACCAGAGGTAATCCCCAATGTTGGATGTGGGGTCTGACGAGAGGTGACTGGAGCATGGGAGCAGATTTGTCATAAATGGTTAGCACCATTCCTTTGGTTCCACTCTTGAGATAGTGAATGACTTCTCATGAAGTCTGGCTGTTTAAAAGTGTATGACACACTCTCCATCTCCCTCTTGCTCCCACTATCACCATGTGACATGCCTTCTCCTTTTTTGCCTTCCACTATGATTAAAAGCTTCCTGAGGCCCTCACCAGGAGCAGAGGCTGGTGCCATGCTTGTGCAGCTTGCAGAACCATGAGTCAAAAAACCTCTGTTCTTTATAAATTACCTAGCCTCAGATATTTATCTATAGCAACACAAAATGGACTAAGACAACTGGTCACACACCTCTTCTTCCATCATTTTGTATACAACATTTTACATCTTTTCTCTAGCAACTTCCACAAGACACTTCCTGGATAAACAGACCAATTTCTTTAAACACCCATTATGCTATCAGAATTTGGTGTTATTTTCTGTTCCTCTAGATCCATGTACTCATTCTTGAGTCTCCACCTTAAGTGTTTAAATAGCTCCTCCCTCATTAACTCTTGGATGGCATAGCTGCTTTTTCCTAGAATTACTTCCTATGCCTTTCCCTTTAGAATTTAACATCTCTTTACCCAGATTTCAGTTGAAGTAGCAGTACTTCTACTCATTCTATATCCCAAGAAAATAAAGTAACTTCTGCTAATCATCATTATCCATGTGCTTCCTTGATAACTTTTTAATAATAGAGATTGTTCTGAAGCCTTCTCTTCTTTAGCATCAAAATGCACAGAACATAGCAATGTTCCTTGGTAGCAGAAACAAAAGACAAAATTCTATTATAAACGTGATCTCTGACTCAGCACGTGATTGAAACAATAAGACCTCTCGATATTTTCTTTTTCTCACCTGAAATACTGAGACAATAATGTTTTCCAATTATTGGTGTGAGGATTACTGAGACAATGTTTGTAAAGCACTTCAAGTACCTCCCGTAAAAGTTGTTCTATTGTCACTCTGATTTCCCCTTAAAAGATGGGGAAATCAATTTACCAGTCTCTATGGAAAGTTTTTTAAAAATCCATTTTACTCACTTTTGTAACATAGCTAGAGGACAAACAAGAAATTCACATAGGAAAAGAATCAATGATTTTGCATTGCATGTTTTCTTCAGAACCTGAAGCAGATTACACTTATCTTGTATGCAAATGACAGCTCTTAAATATTGTAAATATGCATTTATCTTAAAAAATTGGCATTTTACTAGTAAATATCACACATTTTAAGTCATCCAAGAAAATATTTATCTTACATTCTGCCACTAAAATGGAATACAAAAAGAGAAACACTGAAGTAATGAAAACTTTGATTCATGCCTGAATAAATATGAGAATTAAAAGTTACTCTTGAGAACCAATTTTGATTCACATCTTTATGCCTCAAAGAAATTGAGCAACAAACTCTCTGATGATTATTTTTGATAGCAAGAATTTAAAAAGTAGGAATTATGGCAAGATTTAAACTTCAGCATAAGTTTAAAACCTAAAGTCTAAAATATTTTTTAAAATAATAGTTGGGACATCTGAAAGCACAAAATATGTTAGTTGAGTTTATAGGGTCTTCTTCCAGACAATGGCCATATATTAAACCTACAGTTTTCTGCTGCATTTAGTAAAAAATAAATGTTTTGAATTTGCCCATGAAATTGAGAAAGAAGAAAA
This sequence comes from Piliocolobus tephrosceles, assembly GCF_002776525.5. Classification (NCBI taxonomy): domain Eukaryota; kingdom Metazoa; phylum Chordata; class Mammalia; order Primates; family Cercopithecidae; genus Piliocolobus; species Piliocolobus tephrosceles. The sequence continues at coordinate 69,772,337 of NC_045443.1, read as the reverse complement.
TATGAGAAAGACTAATGAAATCTGGTCAGTAAACTTAAAAAAAAACCTATTAATATTTGTATCGAGGAAATTTTGATGATCTAGAAGTACTTACAGCTTATTTAGTTGATTAGGAAATTCAGAATCAAGCTAGGAAAAACTTCAGTAACAATATAAATTATATGCACCAAATAGAATCGCACAGCCCAGTGATTTGGGTGAAAAAATCTGTCACAGAGTACTAATATAAATAAAATAAAGTAAACAACATTACTAAAGTCCCACCTTCCAGTACAACTTTCCCCCTCTGAAAAATAACATCAAATTCAAAATTATCAATATTATACGTGGTACAGATAGAATCAATTTGAGCAACTTGCAAAACACAATTGTTTTACAGAGAGACTGAGTAATGCTGTGGCTTGTCCCAGACTGTACGGGGCATTTAAAAAAGTCATCAAATAAGCCAAAGCAGATGTGAAATTTGAAGAATAAAAAGAGTCTAATTGTTAATCTCTGCCAATGCTCAGTTCCTACCAATTCCAATTACATGTCTGTTGAGATAACACATTAAAACTTAGGACCATCAAAGTTATGTTCCAGCCTGTTTGTGATTACTACACTTGTCATTTAAAGGTTAATAGTCCAGGACCCAAAATCAACATACAAAAAGCAGTAGAATTTGTACATGCTAACAGCAAACAATCTGAAAAAGAAACCAAGAAAGTAATCTCATTTTAAATAGCTACAAATAAAATGAAATACCCAGGAATTAACTTAACCAAAGAAACAAAAGATCTCTACAATGAAAATGGTAAAATATTGATGAAAGAAATTAAAAACAACACAAAAAATGGGAAGATATTCCATGTTGATGGACTGGAAGAATCAAAACTGTTAAAATGTCCATACTATGCAAAGCAATCTGCTGATTCAGTGCAACTCCAATCGAAATATCAATGCCATTCTTTATAGAAATAGAAAAGTGTCCTAAAATTTATATGGAACCACAAAAGGCACAGAATAGTTAAAGCTATCCAGAGCAAAAAGAACAATGCTGAAGGCATCACATTACCTGACTTCAAATTATATTACAAAGCTACAATAACTAAACAGCATGGTACAGGTATAAAAACAGACACATAGACCAATGAAACAGAATAGAAAACCCAGAAATAAGTCCACATATTTACAGCTAACTCATTTTTGACAAAGTTGCCAAGAACGTACTTTGGAGAAAGGATACTCTTCAATAAATGGTGCTGGAAAACCTGAATGTCCATATGCAGAAGAATGAAACTAGACCACTATCTCTCACCATACATAGAAATCAAACCAAAGTGAATTAAAGACTTAGACCTAAAACTATGAAACTATTAGAAGTAAACATTGGGGAAATTCTCCAGGGCATTGGTGTGGGTAAAGATTATTTGACTAAGACCTCAAAAGCACAGGGGAAAAAACACAAAAAACAGGGTCACATAAAGTCAAAAAGCTTCTGCACAGCAAAGGAAACAATCAACAAAGAGACAACGCACAGAATGGGAGAAAATATTTGCAAACTACCCATCTGACAAGAGATTAATAAGAAGAATATATAAGGAGCTCAAATGTCTCAATATTTAAAAAATAAATACTCCAATTTTTAAAATAGGCAAAAATCTGAATAGACATTTCTCAAAAGAAGACATACAAATGGGCAACAGAAATATAGAAAAATGTACAACACCACTAATCATCTGAGACATGCAAATTAAAACCACAATGAGATATTACCTCACCACAGTTAAAAAAGGTTTTTTATCAAAAAGACAGGCAATAACAAATGCTGGCAAGGATGTCGAGAAAGGGGAACCTTCATACACTATTGATGGGAGAGTAAATTAGTACAGCCACTATGGAGAGCAGTACAGAGGTGCCTCCAAAAACAAAAATAGAGCCACTATATCATCTAGCAATCCCACTGTTGGATATATACTGTTCTTTTTTTTTTTTTTAAAAAAAAAAAAAAAAAAAAGGAGATCAATATAGCAAAGAGTTCTGCACTCCCATGTTGACTGCAGCGCTATGCACAATAGCCAAGGTATGGAATCAGGCTAAGTGTCTATCAACAAATGAATAGATAAAGAAAATGTGGTACATATACACAGTGAAATATACAGCCATTAAAAGTAAACAAATCCTATCATCTGCAACAATGTGAATGGCACTGGAGGATATTATGTTAAGTGAAATAAGTCAGGCACAGGAAGACAAATAGTACATGTTCTCACTCATACATGGGAACCAAAAAAAAAAATGAACTCATGGAGAAAGACAGTAGAATGATTATTACCAGGGGCTGAGAAGGGTAGTAGGGAGGGGGAGCAGAAAGGAGGAAGAGGGAATGTTTAAAGGAACAAAAATACAGTTAGACAGAAGGTATAAGATCTAGTGTTTTGGTAGCACAATAGGGTGACTATAGGTGACAATAGTGTGTTGTATATTTCAAAATAACCCAAAGAATGATTAGAATGTTCCTAACAAAAAAAAAAATGATAAATGTTTGAGGTGATGGATACCCTAATTACCCTGATTTTACTATTACACATTGTATGCCTGTATGAAAATATCACATATATCCCATAAATATGTAAAACTATTATATATCCATTACAACTCTTATGTATGCATAACAACTAAAAACATTTTTAACTAAGTGATACATTAATGAACTGTAGAAGTGGTTCTCCAAGTGAGGTGTTGAGGAGCTGGGCAATGCAAAGCAGCATGATAGCACATAGAGATCTCAATTGTATAAATTTGCGTCAAGGACTCCACTTACAAAATGCTAAAATACAGATTCATGAACCAACGAACAGTAGGAGCCCCTGTCAAAGACAGAAGCGCCTGCATAGGCCTCAGGTCAGATAAATATAACTAAATTCAAATCCTTGTTTAGTCCCTTACTAAGTACGTGATTTTAGACCATTTAAAAAATGTAAAGTAATTAAATTTTCTGAATCTCAGTTTTTTCATTAAAAATAAAAGCATAGTAACACCACCATCACAAGACTGTTGTAATAATTAATGGTTTAATGTACGTAAAGAGACCAACAAAGAGTAGTAAATGAATAAATTATGTTCTCCCTGTCCTCACCCTAGAAGATACTAAGAAAAGATCAATTAATACATCCCATGTCTCTACCAAAATGAAACACTATACAAATGAAAGCCTTTTAGGGAAAGCAATTTTACAGTTAGCCACCTCTACTAGGTTATCATAGTAATTAATAGCCTTACTGCCAAGATGTTGGTCTCTATTGCTTACATAATTGCAAATTAAGTTACTTTCTTCTTGACCTTATTCAATTACCCTACTCTATTCTTAATTCGACAGAGTTGTTATTGAGAAATGCTTTGCCTTTTTCAATTCATTGTTAAAAGTAAAATCTATGAATGTCTTTTTAATCTTTCTTTCTTTATTTTTCTTCTAATTCTATGTAAAGAAGCTATAACCTCAAGTAGCTATTAGCTAATATTGGGTTAGTATTACATCACATGAATTTCATTGTCTCTCTTACTTCCATTAGTCTTTCAAACTTATCCAAAGGTGTTCCTAGGCTCTGATGTTTTCCCCTACTAATTGATAAAGTAACTAGTTTCATTGCTTCTTTAAAATCTCCTAAGTTCATAAAGTATTGATTTTAAAATTTGACTCTGGTCATATAAATATTTTTTTCACGTTTAGAAACTTTCTGTCAGCATGTATCCTCAAATCTGCCTACAGTAACTTTGAATCCACTTGTAGAAGTAAAATAAAAGACTAATAGTAGTAGGCCTCAATCCCAAAACTTATACAAGCAAATGAAAAATTCTATGACAGAGGCAACCTATATAATACTAAAGTGAAATACCCTTTAAGAGATTTACTCTTTAAAAGTCATCTTACTAAGAACTAGCATACTTATCTCATTTTATTGTTGCCATTACTTAGTAATCTAATATCACACAATTTTATAAACAAAGGAATTAAGACCTTATTAAATTAAGTAACTTTATGAAAGTGGCATAGCTACGTTGCTGTGATTTGAAGTCAAATTTGTACTACAGCAAGGCCAACAATTCTTTGTATTTTACCATAAGTGTACGACAATCTAGATATGGAGGACTGTGATGCTCATGAACTTTTCTTATATCCAGACACCTCAGGAAAGCTTTAAGATTTAATGTGTGTATTAGTTATAATAGATTAGTTTTCGGCAAGTATAATTTACTATATTTGGGATTCGTCTTTATCTATAAAAAGGACTCGACTGACATTATCCTTAAGAAATAAAATTAGTTACATAGGTAGTTTAAAATTTCTAGTAGACATATTTTAATAATGAAATAGGTAGAGTTAATTTTAATAAGGTTTAACCATATATATAGTCCAAATATCATTTTACATATAATCTATATAAAATTAATAAGAATTTTTTATATTCATTTTTCATGCTGAATCTTAGAAACCCAGTGTGTATTTTAGATACACATTTTAATTAGCCACATTTCAAGTGCTCGATAGTCACATGTGGCTAGTGGCTACCATATTGGATGGTATGGCTAGCTGTAGAGAACTTCAAGTTCTCTTCTACCCAAAAAGCCTAGAAACCTATCATTCTATAGTTTGCAAAATAAACACAGGCTGAAAAGAAGTTTTTTAAATTATGCTATAGAATTGTCTGGGTACCAAAGTAACACTGACACTTAGGTGGATTTGTTTTTGCCTAATTGGATCTTTTAAAAATTATTAATCATGAAATAACATAGATAGAAGTAGTATATAAAACACAAATGTAATCTTAAAAACGATGATATATTGCAGCCTCCCAAATAATCACCATCTGGGTTAAGAAAAAGAACTTAATAAACCACTTCATAACCAATGACCCCCCAAGTGTGCACCACCCTGATCACTGCCCATTTCTTCCCCCTTAGAGGTAAATAAAACCCTGATATTTGTGATCATCATTTCCTTATTTTTCTTTAAACTTTTATTACCTAGTTATGCATCCCCCAAACTATATACACCAGTTTAGTTCTGCCATTTAATTTCATATAAATGAAATTACATAGTGTGTATAATTTTGAGAATTTCAATATCTGCTCAAAGCTATCTTTGTGGGATTCATACATGTTTAGATATAGTTCATTCATGTTTCTGGCTTTATTAGTTCATTGTGTGACTGTAGCATTCTACTACTGACTTATACTCAAGTTCTTTCTGGTGTTTTATAAACAGTTCTGCTTTGAACATTCTTGTCCACCTACCTTGAAGAGGTACATGCCCAAGAGTATCTCAAGAGTACACTAAGGAATGAACTTGCTGGATCACAGGACAGGGCCATCTTCAACTCTACTAGATAATGTCAAACCTTCCTAAATTGATGCAAAAGTTTACACTTCCACCAGCAATGAGTTTTGCTACAACCTCCCCAGTGACTGGTACTGTCGGATTTTATAATGTTTACCAACCAGACGAGAATATAATAGCATTTCATTGCAGAATTATTTATCTAATTATTAATAAAATTGGTTATCTTTTTGTATACACATTGACCATTTGAATATTCTCTTTCAAGTTGCCTCTTTTTCTGACTGATTTGTATGTCTTTATAAGTCCTGAATATTTGTCCTTTTTGTTTGGCTGATTTGGGTTATATAAATTTTTAACAATTTCCCCAACTGAGTAATTTGTCTTACCACACTTTTAAGGGGGTATTTTGATAGATCGATGTTGTTAATTTTAACACAAATCAATATGTCAGTCTTTTCCTCTATAGGTACTGGTTTTTGTATCTTGTATAAGAAAGACTTTCCTACCTTGAAATTATTCTCTTATATTATCTTCTAGACCTTTGTATTTGACCTTTGACATTTTGGTCTTTAATATGCATGAAGGTCAGTTTTTATATGGTGTGAGGTAGGTGTCAACTTTAATTTTATTTCAGTTTGATATCTAAATGGTCTAGTATTATTTATTTAAAAGTTTGTCTTTTTCACATTCATCTGTAAAAGTTCTCTCTTCCACTGCTCAAATATCCCTCAAAAAAGTGGGTTTCTTCTTGGACTTTCTATTCTGTTCTTTTCCCCAACTTGCCTAACCCCATGCCACTGTCATAATTACATAACTTTAAAATATGTTTTGATACCTGATAAGTCAATTATTCCAATCTTATATTCCCTTCTTAAGATTTTCTTGGCTTTTCTTGACCCTTTGAAGTTCCATATACATTTTGAACAAGCTTGTTGAATTGAACAAAAGAGCCTGCTAAGATTCCATTTGAAATTTATTAAATATATATAAATCAATTCTGTCTCAACTAAGATAGAGCTGAGATTTTTAATAATTTTGAATATTTCACTCCACTGATTTTTGTTCTAAGTTTATTTCAGTCATTGTAATACAAATTTTTATTTTTTCCTCAGAATTCTTATATATCTTTGTTAGATTCATTCCTAATTGCTTCATGTTTTCTTAAGTTAGAATAAAATGTGTATTACCTCATTTTAACTGTTATTTTGCTGGCATATAAAAATGCCATTCATTACTGTATGTTAATATGAACCTTATTGAATTCTCATTAGTCATAATAATTGAATCTCTTTGATGTTCTATATAGAATCATGCCAACTGTTATCAGTTGCAATTCTGTATGTTGTTTTTAATCTCAAACCTTTTTTTTTGGTCTGTGTATCTGATTTGGGTCAGGTTTCCCCTGTAATGTTGACTAGAAATGGTGGACAGCCAGCCAGTGTCATTGATTCCTGATCCAAAAGAGAAAATGTTAAATGTCATTTTAGATTTGATTCTGCTATGCAATTTTTGCAAATAATATTTCATTATATTAATGATGCTGATCCTAATTTGCTAAGAATTTTTGTCATTAACTAGATGTTGACTTTTATTACATGATTTTCTGCCTCTATTAAAAGAATCATATCTTTTCTCTTTTTTAAATTGTGCTAATTTATACTGATTGATTTTTAAATGTCCAACGAATTTCACATTTCTGGAATAAATTCAACTTTGCAATGTATTTTTATATTTGCAAAATTTTGCTTAGAATTTGTACCTATGTTCATGAATGAGAAAGACCTATGATTTTACCTTTCATAATGGCTGTGTCAGGTTCTGATATTAAAGTTATGCTGGCCTCATAAAATAAATTGGGAAATGTTCCTTCTTTCCTACTGATATTTAAGAATTTGTATAAAAATTATTTTACTGTTTGGTAGAATATGACAGAGTTTAATAATAAAGACAGACTCAGAGTTCTTTGTAGGAATATTTTAACATATTTTGTTTATTTAATAGATAAAATACTATTCATATATATCTATTTGTCTGTCAACATTAGTAAGTTTGTTTTTCTAGGAATTTGTTCATTTTACTTAACTGTCAAAACCATTGACATGAAATATTAATAAAGCCCTAATATTATTTTTAATATATGGTATTTGTGATCTCTTTTTATTCCTTAAATTATTTGTATATTCTCTTTCTTATTCCTTGATTATTCTCAACAGATATTTGTAAATTTTATTATTCTTTTTAGAAAATCGACTTCTTGGCTTTATTGATCACTTCATTTTTAATAACTTTATAGTATTTTAATCGCTGCCCTATTCCTGGGTAATGCAAGGACCTTCAAACACTTGAATTACATTTATTCCCCTCTCAATATATATGTTATCATTACCAGTTACTATAATTCTATTTTATGCCCCACAGTCCATTATTGTCATTTTAAGTAATTCATATTATTTATATTTGTCTATAATTTCCTGTCATTACATTTGCTTTCCAGATTTCCCCTCTGGGATCATTTTCCTTCAGCCTAAATCATATGTCCAAATCATACTGCAATCACAGGTAAATCCAAAATTGTATTGTCTTACAGTAACAAAGGTTTATTTCTGTCACATTTATATCCATGGAGGATCAACGAGAGCTCTGCTGAATGTGCTCTTCATTTCAAAATCAAAGCTTAAGGGGCATCCTCTATCTGGGACACCAGTTTCGACAGTGCTCAGAAGTGTTGCTTGTCACTTCCACATACGTTGTATTGTCTGATAAAGTGATATGGTCAAATCTGATGTCATCAGGACATAAGGTCCCTATTAGAAGAAGCCAGAAAAACTGATATTAATATATTAATATGATCTGCTCCACCATGTGTTTGTATTTCTTTTAGATAGCACCTGTTGTTGAAAAACTCAGTGTTTCCCTGAAAACTGTATTTTATTTACTGAAATTCTTAAAATATATCTTCCCTGGGTATGCAATTTCCTTAGTATTTTTCCATTTAATACAATAATGATATATTTTCCCTTTCTTCTGACTCTATTATTGTTATTAAGAAGTTAGCTCAGTCTAGTTAGCTAGCTATTCCTTTAAAGATAATTCTTTTTTTATTTCTGGCTTCTTTTAAGATTTTAACTTGTATGTGGTGCACTGATGCTTCACTATGACATATTCAAGTGTGTATTTCTTTCCACCTGTCATGCTTGAGATTTGCTGGACATCTTGAATCCATAGATTAGTATTTGTTCTGTTCAGGAACATTTGCAGCCAACAATTCCTCAAATATTTCCTCCTCTCTATTCTTTCTATCCTCTTCTTCTGGAACTCTGATTAGACATACATGAGAATTCACATATTAGACTTTCTCTTTCTGCCCTCCATGACTTTGTATTGCCTCTTTCATGTATTTTTTCATCTCTTTGCTTCTTCGTGCTACATTCTGGAAAGTTATTATGACTGATCTTCAGAACAATTATTCTGGCTGATTCATCTATTGAGTTTTTACTTTCAACTATTGGACTTCTCTTTTGTAAAAGTTTGATTTGGTTTTTCCAATCTTCTAGGGCACTTTTCGAGTATTCTATCATCAGGAATATTTTTATTTCTTTAAACATTGTTGGCATGGGATTTTATAACGTGGTTATAAGCATAGTATAAAGTCTTTGCAGATTTGTTTCTGTTTTATGTTTTGTCAGCTGGTTCTTAATATTAGTGCCCTTGTTTATTTGTGTGTGATTGGTTATTATTGTCAGTGAGTACCCATTAGTCGTACCCATTCGTGTGTTTATAGGTACTCTTTAAGGATAAAGATGAAAATAACTTTCTGCAAAAAACATTTTAATTTACTTTTGCTAGGTTTCTATGGATACTGAGAACCACCAGTCTAGTAAATTTGGGTGTTGAATACTCACAAAAGCCACGTTGTGGTTATAACTTTGCTGAGAATTCCTGCTGTGCTCTGACTATGTTCCTCAAAAGTTCGTGTATCGGAAACTTTATCCCTCTTTCCTTATGAATGAATAAAGGAATTAATGAGTACGATGCCCTCATGAATAGATTAATGTCACTATTAGAGAGTGCTTATCTGAGAGTGGTTACCCTAGTATCATGCAAGTAGGTTTCTTTTAAAAGCAAGTTTTTTCTAGCTCCCTTGCCCTTGCTCTGTCACAATGTGATGCCTTCTGCTGTGTTGTAATGCAGCAAGAAAGGTCTCACTGATGCTGGCTCCTCCATCTTGGGCTTCCCAGCCTCCAGAACTATGACATAAATATTTCTTTATAAATTACCCAGTCTGTGGTATTATGGTACAGCAACAGAAAACAAACTAAGGCAATTCCCACATCAAGGTCACGTTCGTAGCAAATGCATGATACTGGGAGAATGAGGCTAGTTTACTTCTAATTATCTCTCATTCCTTGGGGTTTCCAGATGTTTAAGAAAGGTGCTGTCGATTAGACTTCCACCTAGAGCCCTGTGTTTGTTTATCCTTTATCCTATTCCACTTTTATTCAAATTTAATTCATTTGACAAATATCCCCAGAGAAAAGTGGATTAAATGATTCTCTTACATTCTGATTCCAGTTTTTACTTATAGTTTAACTTGGTAGATCTTTACTATCTTTTTAAATCTTACATTTCTAAAAATACATTTATTTTCTATTGTATGTAGCACTTTTAGTTGTTTTATTCCAATGCAAATGTTGGCCCAAATGACCTCTCCCTGACACTTTCCTCTGAGGGTAACTACTGGACAAATTCTAAAATGATTCCACACCAGCGTTCTCCTGTGTAGCCCAGATCCAGCTAATGGGAAACACTCCACATCCCTTGCTCTGACTCTGAAAGTGCAGGTAAATCAAAACACATCAGCCCCCTCTTAGCTTTATCATAAAGCAATCTTTCAGCCTTTTATCACCTCCAGATTTCTCAGACAGGAGTCAGACCTCAGTCCAACCTCTGCTTTAGTTTTCTCACATGTGAGTCAGACACGAGTCCTCTACAGCTTCCAACTGCAGGAGACTCATTTAAAGTTCTGAGTTGTCTCACTGAAGCCTTCTTCATCTAGCTTTCAGAGGAAGGAACAGACCATTCCTCTCCCCAAAGCAACAGAACTGAAACACTCTACAGAGCAGTAGCTCTCTGAAAGAAAACCTTTGTGACAACTCATCCTCCCAAATCTGATTCTTTAAGGCCTTGATCACGCTGAAGAGTACAAGACTCATGGAACAGCTTGTCATTTTGTAAATTCTGCATGGGAAGCGAACTGTCCTCTTACTTGGCATCTTCCTATGGTTTTCACACCTTGGTCAAGAACGAAACATTCTGTACACTTTGATATCATTTGTCATAAGGAAAAACAAATTAAGAAAATTTGAGGTTTTTTTAATTTTAACACCACATTTGGCAGTAATCTGTGCAATGCTATGGTGAGAAGGTTAGTATCTATTTTCACCATTTATTTACTATTTTTAAAAAGATACAAGTAAAACTACATGATGTGCTAAATTGTACTAAATTGTTGGAACTTTATAATCACTAATTTATAAAAACATCCAAACTCTAGAGGTGAAAACAAAGGGAAATAAATATGTATCTCACAAAGAAGAGTGGAAGGAGAGCAGTAAAGCTTTCTAAAAGATCAGGAGATATCTAACAAAACTTAAGAGAATCTCTCCCTTAGGAGAAGAAAAAAATTCACCCTCACCAAAAAGATCCAGGTACCCCCACTCACTTCCTATTAAGACAACCAGCACCTAACAATATAAACCCTATTTCCTCTAAAAGCAGAGTGCCTCTTACATGAGGAAAAGCCTAAGTATCTTGACCTCTGCTCAGAAGCAATAATATTACAAGCCAAGAGATTTTTTGCTAGACTTTGCGGGACATCCACTGGGACTCTTAGTGGAAACAATAATCTGTTGACATATAGAGCACTACACAATTCCCTCGGAAGCCCTAATTCTCATAAATCAAAAGTTCTACTTCAATGCAACTGATCTGTTTTGGAGAAGGCAATCCTGCTCAGAATTAGATTTGTCATGGCACATTCTTTTAATCTTTATCAGTATGAACTTTGTAAACACAGTATTTGAAATAATACAGCATATTATTTTTATACAAAAGCCTCGAGAGTCCTAGATTCCTGAATACTTTCTAGTAAAACAGCCAAGTTACTTAAGCTGCTGCTGCTTCTCCTCCTCCTTTTTCTTTTTTAAGCAAGAGTAAAGTAAAAGTCCTATGAGCTAGTGAGCAAGGAAATGTTTGAATATTGAGGGAATTAATGAGACAGAGATAATGCTGTTTCAGTTGGCAAGTTCTACAAAGCAAAGGTTTGTGCAAAGGTAATAGTGATATGCATTGAAGACAGGGATACTGACCATCTATTTGATATTTACACCCTCAGAATCTTTTCCTCAGTAACTGTTTCACATATGTAACACTGCCAACTTGCTTGAGAATATAATCTTAATAAAATGTTATGTTTTCCTTTACACTGAACAAGCATTTGCCCTTTTGGAAATATCAAAAAAAAGACTTTAGTGAAGGTTTAAGTCAATCTACATAAAATGTCTTTGAAGTAGCCAAGTGATTTTCTGTTTGCTTTTAATTCCCTCTTCTGTGGTCCAAGCACTTGGAGAACAGATGTGAGAGAAGGCTTTGTATAGAAAATAAAAGAAATAACAGAAGCTTTCAATGAGATAGACTTAATGTAGTGGTGGCTCTGGGGAAAATTATAATTAGGAATTAAGCAAATATTAGAGACCACAGATACCAATGTACAGCTAGATACCAGAGATGCCAATGTACAGCTAACTAAAATCACAATAGGTGACCATTGCAGAGAGTGAAGACATCATAAACATAGTAAACGCAGTGATCTATGGAGAGGTCCATTTAAATGAACAAAAATGGGCAAGTTATATACAATATTCTACAAGTCCATAGATAAAAAAAATTAAACATTATCTCCTATATGAAGTCTTACATAATCTGTCCCCTCACCCACAGCCAAGTTAAAATGTCTTGGGATGGTGTTCTATCAGATATATCTATACATAAGTCCCCTTTTGTTTCAGTTTTGTCTTTTGTAAAAACAGCTAATGATAACTTAAGGATTAAGTAGGATAACTCCTAAAAGTCCTTAGCACACACATTAAACATAGTAGGCACTCAAGAAATAATCATTACAATTATACTGTAATTTTATACTTAGATCGGTCTCTCTCATTACAATCTCTTTGAAGAAGGTATCATAGCTGATCAATAGCTACTGTTAATTATGAAGTTATTGTACACTAGGTATTGGTCTATGTGATTTACATGTAGATAGTACTATTATCCTCATTTTATAGACAAGGCACTGGCAGGATAACTAACTTGCCCATGGTTACCTATCTCAGAAGTAGCAGAGCTAAGACATTTAACCCACACGCTCTGGTGATATGGTTTGGCTGTGATCCCACCCAAATCTCATCTTGAATTGTAGCTCCCATAATTCCCATGTGTGGTGAGAAGGACCTGATGGGAGGTGACTGCATCATCAGGGCAGGTCTTTCTTGTGCTGTTGTCATGATAGTGAGTAAGTCTCATGAGATCTGATGGTTTTATAAAGAGGAGTTTCCCTGCATAAATTCTTTTTGCCAGTCACCATGTAAGGTGTTCCTTTGCTCTTCCTTCATCTTCTGCCATGATTGTGAGGCCTCCCCAGCCACGTGAAACTGTGAGTCAATTAAACCTCTTTCCTTTATAACAAATCTTATTATGATGTTTTTGTTTTTTGTTTTGTTTTGTTTTGTTTTTTGAGGCAGAATCTCACTCTGTTCCCCAGGCTGCCCAGGTTGGAGTGCAGTGGCTTGATCTCAGCTCACTGCAACATCCACCTACCAGGTCAAGCAATTCTCCTGTCTCAGCTTCCACAGCAGCTGGGACTTCAGGTGTGTGTCACTATGCCCAGCTAATTTTTGCACGGCTAATTTTCTCTGTGTTTTTAGTAGAGACAGGGTGTCATCATGTTACCCAAGCTGGTCTCGAACTCCTGAGCTCAGGTAATCCACCTGCCTCAGCCTCTCAAAGTGCTAGGATTACAGGCATGTGCCACCAAGCCCAGCCCTCAGTTATGTCTTTATTAGCAGGTTGAAAACGGACTAATACATCTGGCTAGCACAACTAGTACAACGTACTGAGTACTGATATCATAGAAACACACACACACAGGCAAAGACGTGTTTGCGTGCATTCTGTTTAGTTGTAAAAAGCACAAACTTCAAGTCTAAGTCAACTTGATTTCCTTAACATTTTTCTTTCTATCCATAGTCAAAATCAGAAATGCCTGCTGAAAAACATCTTCAACTATGACAGACCCCCTCTACTCCACTCCAAGCCCCTATAATCTGAGCTGGTAATGCTGGTTTCCTTCCTGTTGACTTCTGCTATTCTGACTATCCTCTTCAGACAGAAGTCAGGCTTGGATGTCCTAGCTGGATTTCAATGTTGGCATCATATCTTATTTAACCTTTGGTTTCAAACTCTGCTGCCTTTGGATCCGGCCTATTCTACTCCAGCATCTAATCCAGGTCATTGGGAATGCAGTCCTGGCCCTTGTTTTGGAATCCATCTTTTTCTTGAAGGTAAGTATAAATATTTAAAGTCTAACTTCGGATTGAATCCCAGGGATCCCGGGCAAGCTTTTAATTTTTCTGAGCCTCAGTTTCCTCACTGGAAATATGTGAAAAATATTAAGATCTGTTTCACCAGGTTGCTGTGAGAATGAAATTAAAAAAAATACATGTAAAACAGAATTGTGCTTGGCACATAGCAAACAATGCAAAAGTGTATTGGATGAAGAAAGGATGACAAAAGAGTAATTTAGTCTGATTTTATTATTTTGTCTGAAAAATAAACACAAAGGCCCTGAATGTTCCCTGTATTTCTCACATCACCTTCATTCTTCAAGACTCAGCTCAATTATTTATTCAAGGAAGAGACTCTCCTTTGTGCTCTCACAACAAACCGAACAAGCTTTTATCTCGGTCCTTGCCACATTAAGTATCATATGTCTCTTTGTCCATGCCACTAGATTGTCAGCTTCCTGAGAGAGGCCCATGTGTGCACGTATGTATGCGAGTGTGTTGGGGGTTATTACACCTTAGTCACCTTTGTTGCCCCAGTGCCCATCACAGGCACCAGATTTTTCTGGGCTCAACTAAACTGTATATGTGATCTTCTGCCAGAACCACCAAATGAGAAGGTACCAACTGGCTAAATAATGAGATTGGATGAAGCAAAGGGAGATTCCTGAGGAAGCAGTCATCAGCTTAGAGCTGCTCCTCAACTCTGAGACAGAGCGAAGACACTCACACCTCCATCATAAGAGAGTCAGATGGTGTCTCCAACATGGACTACTTACCTTTTACCTTAGGAAATAAAGGATGAAAAAGTTGTGCCCTATGGAAAAAAAATTAATGAGGCTATTTCATAAGAAATCTAGCATCATTAAAACTAGAATGAGGTATTTTTATGCATGTAACTGTGGTCTGCAAAAAGAAGTTGACATCCTAACCCTCAGTACCTGTGAATGTGACCTTACTTGGAAATAGTCTTTGCAGAGGATCAACTTAAGATGATATCATTAGGGTAGGCCCTGATTCAATATGACTGGTGTCGATATAAAAAGAGAAAATTTTGACACAGGGACAGACCCATGCAGTAGGAAGACATGCACAGGAAGGATGCCACTTAAAGATACAGGCAGAGATTGCAGTGATGCTTCCACAGATGAAGGAACACCAAAGATGGCCAGCAAGCCCCTAGAAGCCAAGAGAGAGGCATGGGATAGATCAAGCTTGTCCAACGTGCAGCCCATGTGCTATCTGAAGCCTAGGATGGCTTTGAATGTGGCCCAACACAGATCTGTAAAGTTTCATTATGAGATATTTTTTGCAGTTTTTTTTTTTTTTAGTTCATCAGCTGTCATTAATGTTAGTGTATTTCATGTGTCACCTAGGACAATTCTTCTTCCAATGTGGCCCAGGGAAGCCAAAAGAAAGAACACCCCAGGACAGATTATTCCTCACAGCCCTCAAAAGAAACCAATCCTACCAACACCTTGATCTGCCATTTTGGCTTCCAGAGCTACGAGACAATCAATTTCTGTTGTTTGAGCCAGCCAGTTTGTGGTACTTTTCTATAGCAGCCCTAGAAACTAATAAAGACTTGTTAAGGAAATAGCAGGAGAATCTCAAAAACAGGTAAGTATAATGGAATAGCATCAAGAAAATCAGTAGTAGTAACCATTTTAAGCTTCAAACCCACTACCAATAACATTTTAAAGTATTCAAAATACTGAAACAGAGAAAAAGATGTTACTCATCCCAGGCAATCAATTCCACCTAAAAGCTTACCATTCATATCTAGAAAAGCAAACACTCTGCAACCCCAGTTATTACTATTATCTTTCCAAATGATCGTGGTTCCTCCTTGCTCATCTATTTCTATTATTATAACCGAACTTCAGGATCACTCTGTTAAGTTCCCAACTTTATTATAAGATAATATAAAAAATAATTCACATAGATGTTTAAATGGCATTGAATATAAGGTTCAAACATTTTTTATTTATTATATCACTGGGTATTTTATGAAAATCTGTTGTTGATGTGAACTTGTTCATTTGATTACATTTTTAAACTGTCAATTGCCAGTGTAAAGGAAAACACAGACTTCCCTGTTGATGTAATGGACAGTTGCTGGCTCTGGAGCACATTACTTGGGTGCAAATCTTCACTTTTCCGCTTGCTTCAAATGTGATTCTAGGCAAGCTGCTCAACCTCTTTAAAGTTTCCTCATTAGTAAAATGAGGATAATGCTAGTAATTACCACATAAGGATGTCAGAATTAAATGAGATAATGCATGTTAAGCAACAGCCTTGTATACAGCAAGATCTCAGTGGGTGTTAGCTATTATTGTTGATGTAGTTAGTATTAGGTATGTATTAACTCCTTAATGAGAAATTGAGAAAGCAAAGCTGTCATGGAGATCTGCCTTTAAAAAAGACAAATACCCACCAAAAGCCAAATATCACTTTAAAAATTTATAAAATGGTCAAAAATCATTCTCTCATTTTTACATTTTTCCCTACTGTAACTCATTTAGAAATCAAGTAGAGCTGAATAAAGAGTTAAGCATAGAAAAAAAGAAGGAGAAATTGGCTAAATAGGACCATCTTAAAATATATTTTTTTTAATTTTCCTAAATACTCTCAGTACATTGGAGTGCATTTATCTTAACTGTATATAAAATATAGTAGCCCAAGAAGAATAAATTATTTTACTCCATTTTCTTCTTTTATAATTGAAAGTCACTTCTTTGAGCAAATAAATAAAGTGCTCTAGGCAAAAAGACACAAGAGAGCATTATTCAATATGCAAAGTGTTTTGGAAATCATAGCTTCTCTAATTAAGACAAACTTTTTCTTAAGACTGAATAGCGTACAAAGTACAATAAAATAAGATGTGTGATTTAACAATACATATAACCTGTAATTCAGTTCTAACATGTTTTATTTAAAATCACTAAAACTAGAGATCTGGTTTCCTAAAGTTACTTATAAATACATGGTAATTGCTTGAAATGTATTTCTGCTAGTATCTCTACAAAGTTCTCACTACTCTCCCAAGGTTTGAGAATATGTAATATCTATAAATGAAAGCTCCCTCAGTGCATAACTGCTAATGGGCACAACAAACATCAGTTTACACTGAGAATTTTTATTCGTCAGTATATAAAACCTGATTTTGCTTACACCTACCTATTAAATTAAACGTAGGTGTAGTCTAAGATGTAGCTCTTCTTTGAGCAAAAGAATTGCTCATACCAACAGTAATTAATTCCAACATCTAGTTTCTCACATTGCCGTGTCGTAACTCTCAAAAACCAAGGAATAATTTTAATATTAACAAAGTTGAACACTCTACAAAATACCTTCTGCTGTAGTGTCCTATAAGTACATTTTCACTGTAAAACTTAATTTTACTAATATACAAGAAGATACCCTTGCCTAATCAGATAGAAAAATTTAATATAGGTATCTACTCTATATTCACCCAATAACTCAATTTCTGACTCAAAAAGCTTTACACCCAACGGTCAATTTCCTAAACAAAAAGAATATGACAAATCATAAGTTACCTATTTATTTGATTAAAAAACCGAGGTCCAGAGAGATTTTTGCCCAAAATTAAAGAGTGAGTTGGTGGCAGAGTGGGAAATTAAAACTGAAATTATGGCACTCCATTTTCTCCCTTGATAGCTTATTCATCTACATTTTAAAATAGACCACAGACAATTGAGATACAGAGGCAACAAAGAATCTAGAAATCTGTCAGTCATTTATCATTGAAAATTTACTCTTTTTAAAAAAGTAGCCTAGTTTTTAAACGTAAAAGAATAACTACACTTTAATAAAGAATCAGAAGAAATAAAACAAGCTTTTTAATTAAACATGCAGAAGTCATCTAAAATCCAGTGAAAGGAAGTTATTTTTGAGCTTATATGTCTCAACAATTACAAACTGGGTTTAATTTAAACTTTCTGTGTGAATTTTTTTGCTTTTGCCAAGAACTATAGTGTTTTTCATGATAAAAATCAGTTTTTTGGTGAGAAATAGAATTTGAAACACTGACATTTATGTTCTTACGTGAATAATAAGTAAAACATCTCTGTTTCCTATATGTTTACAAGCAGCACAAGAGTAGTTTATTATTATTAAATAAATAAGATATTAGCAAATTTGGAGTCAGATTATTCTAGAAATTGGAAAATGACCCACTTGTTGGATAAAATGGTTAGTACTTTCCAAATAAAAATTAGATATTCCTCTCTTGCAAACTCAATTTCATGATCTAATGTTTGGAAGTTTCTATTAAGCCACTCTGTGAAGATTTTTCTAACATTAGCCTTCAGATAATACTTAAAGCAGCCATTCCCAGGCTTTCTGGCATCAGGGACCAGTTTTGTGGAAGATAATTTTTCCAGAGACAGAGGCGGGGGTACGGGGTGGTTTCAGGATGAAACTGTTTCACCTCAGATCATCAGGAATTAGATTTTCATAAGGAGTACGCAACCTAAAGATCCCTTGCATGTGCAGTTCACAGTAGGGCTTGTGCTCCTATGAGAATCTAGTGCCACCACTGATCTGAGAAGAGGCGGAGCTCAGGTGGTAATGCTCACTGGCCACTTCCCACTGTGAGGCCCAGTTCCTACCAGGCCATGGACTGGCACCAGCCTGGGGGTTGGAGAACCCTGGCTTAGAGTTTTAATTTTTCTAGTAATTTGTAAACATGTCAAGCTTGAACTAGTAAAAATGGTGATATTAACATAAAGCATCTAACAACTTAATCTGCACCTCTGGAAGATGGGTAGAGTGAAGGATACCCTACCAATCCCTCACTTCCATTAACCAGAGAAGCTCTGCTTATATTTGTTGTCTTCATAGGGGCCCCAGATAAGATTTAATTTATTAAAAATGCAGTTCTGCTGACTTAAAGTAATTGAAAAGTTGTTCAAATTTGTTATAGAAAAGAGTAAGTCAGGAGTAATTTGAAATAAAACACTGATATTTGGCTAATTCTCTTATCTAATGCATATTTATTAAGCATCTACCATAGGTCAAGTAATGTTGGAAACATTAAGAATATCATAATAAAATTCTTGTCCTCAAGAAACTTTCAATTGAATAAATAGACACTGCTATGTAAATGGCAAAGTACATAATTCAATGCTATAAACATAATAAATGCTATAAAAAAGGACAAAAAGGTTCTAATGGGCAGTTACTTTTGATAATGTCATCAGGGGATGTTTCTATGCCTCTCTTTCTCTCAGAAAGTAGCACTTGAAAATATTTCCAAAATATATTTCTAGTGAAAAGCATTTCAGACTAAGGGAACGACAACGCAAAGTTTCTGAGGGAAATAACAGTGATGTATTCAAATAAGCACATAAAGATCAAATCAATAGGGAGGGGTGAGCACAAGGAGAATGGTGGTTTGGGTCAGCAAGGTAACAGAGATTAGATGGTGGAGGGCCTCATAGGCTGATGTGAGGACTTGTTTTAACTTTGATAGGAAGAAATAGAGGAAGATACTCATGTAACGTGACTTATGTTTTTAAAGGTTTACTCTTGGTTGTTGTTTGGTAATAGAATGGACAATAGGAAAAGTTGCAAAAATTTAAGTAAGGAGAGTAAATTAGAAACTGTTTCAATGGTCCAGGAGGAAAAAGGTGATGACTTGGTGACTTGGAATAGCAGCGAAAATGTGGAGAATTAGTAAAACACAAGATTATTTCTAAGGCAGAAACCTGTAGGACTTGCTGATAGATTACATAAAAGGTATATAGGAAAGATGAATCAAGGTTGACTCTGATTCTGTTTTACCAGAGCAGCCTGATGCATGGGTTTGCAATTTACTAAAATGAAAAAGGCAGAAGAGTAGGCTTGATGGGTGAAAGAAGAGTTCTGTGTTTGAAATGTTTGCATTTGAATTTCACATTGGAAATTTCAAATAAGAAATTAGAGTCCACAGAGGTCAGAGGTGAAGATATAAATGCATCAGCATACAGGTGGCTTCAAAGCCACAGTACTGAATAAGATCAATAGGTAGAGATACAACTGAGAAAAGAAGAGAATGAGGAGTCCATTCTTGGAATATCAAATATATAAATATTGAGAAAATAAGAAGTACACAGGAAAGCAGTCTGAGAAAGAACAGCCAGTGAGGTAAGAAGAAACTGGTGTACCTTTCCAAGAGCAAAGAGAATAAAGTTTTTTTGTTTTTTGTTTGTTTGTTTGTTTGTTTTGAGATGGGGTCTCGCTCTGTTGCCACACTAGAGTGCAGTAGTGCAATCTCAGCTCACTGCAACCTCCACCTCCCAGGTTCAAGCGATTCTCCCGCCTCAGCCTCCCAAGTAGCCAGAACTACAGGCATGCACCATCAGGCCCAGCTAATTTTTGTATTTTTAGTAAAGATGGGGTTTTACCATGTTGGCCAGGATGGTCTCGCTCTCTTGACCTCGTGATCCACCCTCCTCAGCCTCCCAAATTGCTGAGATTACAGGTGTGAGCCATCGCACCTGGCCAAGAATAAAGTCTTGAAGGAGTGAGTGAACAACTCTCCTATATGCTATAGAGGGGCCAAGTAAATTAGGTCTCTTGGCTGACCATTGCACAGCAACCTTAGAGCCTAGGCAAAACTCAAGGCCTGATTAAAAGTGAGCTGAAAGGATAATGGGAGGTAAAGAATGGATACTGTAGAGAAAACATTCTGAAGAATATGCTATTAGCAGCAACAGAGAAACCATAGCTAAAGGGGGAATCAAGATCAGGAAATGCTTCTTACTTGCTTAAGGCAGGGTATATTGAAGCCTGTTTGTTTAAAGATAATTTAGTTGGAAGAGTGGGTACCTGATGATATGAGAAAGAGTGGATAATTTTTAGAGCAAAGTTTTAAAAGCACCCAGAGGATGTAGGGTCAAGACTATTTTAGAGGAGTTGGCCTCATACAGGTGTACAGAGAATTCATACGTGGCATACCAGGAGGAAACACAAGGTATATGAGTACAGACGCAGGTAGATAAGAGAAGGAATTTACTTCTGATTGTTCTTGTAAAACAAAAAAAAATTAAAATGGAATAAATATCCAGGTCATTGGCTAAGATTGAGGAAGAGAAGAGTACACTAGAGGTTTGAGGGGAGGGAAAAAGATGTGAGATTGTTTTCTTGGAGAATAGAAGAGCTAAATAATTGCAGAAATATAGAATGATTGCTGCAAAAAATTAAGGGCTCATTTTACTGTGTAGTCATAAATTTAAAGTAAATACCATGATCAAGCCAATGCAGGCATAGAATAAGCATAGAGTAGGATTTAACAAGGGTAGATGTTTTTCAGGTGAGAGTGATAGAAAGGCACAAAAGAGTTGAATATGAAAGCCAAGGAATGATACAATTATATATTATATCATCTAATCTGGGTGAAATGAAATGGAGGATACGAGAAGAGTCATGATCCTGAAAATATGTAGGATTAGTAGTTTGGGAATTCTAGGAAGAAGGAGGGTGACAAGTTGTTGGAGCAGAAGAACTGGATGAACAAGGCTACAAAGATAGGATGCTGCCAGTAGAGTAGGATGCTTGAAATGAAGATGTTTCAAGGTGGTACAGTTATTGGAAATGACAGGGTCCAGGGTATGACTGTGAACTGAATGGGGGGCAATGAAAAACATCAATAGAACTGAGAATATTAAGTCCTCTCAAGGGTGTTGGAGGGATCATCAATGTCAACACTGAAGCCACCAATAAGGATGATAGAGGAGTGATGGAAAGTCAGTGTTTCAGGTTCATCAATAACCTCATGGAGAAGGAGGGAGAAGGTTGGGAAGATGTTCGTCAAAGGATACAAAATTTCAGTTAGATAGGAGCAATAACTTCAAGAGATCCATTGTACAACATGGAGACTACAGTTAAGAACAATGTATTATATTTGCTAAGAGTGTAGATTTTAAGTATCCTCACCACAAAAAAAAATATTAACTATGTTAGGTAGTGCATATGTTAATCAGCTTGATTTAGGTTTAGACATTTCCCAATGTATACATATTCCCAAGCATCATGTTGTAAGCAACACATACGTAAAATTTTTTAATTAAAAAACGTTTAAGAAAACACCATTTGGTTAAATATGATTCCTGGGAGGTAACAGTAGATTAATTCAACCAAGCTGAGGAAACAGGAGGCATACTTCACCTGCATCCACTCAGGTAGCCAGAGGTTTCTGGAAGGTGGCAAAGATAAATAGTAACCTGAAATTCACTCTAAACAGCATGACACCTATACCATTTGTAGGCTTGTATGCTGCAGGATGTGAAAGGAACATTATCCACACTTGAAAGAGTCACAGGGGAAAGAGTATCTTCAACATATAGCCAAGTTTCAGTAAGAGTTAAAAAGTAAACAAAACATTTATAGAAGTTAAGGGCATAGGGGGATTTGCAATGGGCAGAATGGGAGAGTTTGGAACAGAAGAAGTGTACTTGAATCAGATTAAGGAATGTACATATATACATGTGAAAAAGACTCAAGGTGATAAGGGATGCCCTGAGATGTTTGAGATTATGATGCTAATGAATTAATCATCTCTCTGGGGAAGGCTAATTAATATAATTATGGTGTTCTTCCTTGTACTGATCTCTTAGGCAGTTTGTTATGGTATTGGGAGGCACAAGGTGTGGAATTCATGGCAAAAATACTTGCTGCCTATGGATCGCCTTTAAATCCATTGCAAGTGGCATTTTCAGAATCTACTGTTAATTGGACTATTAATCAAATTTCTCTGTGTTTAGAATTTGAGAGCTCACAAAGTATTGTCTTGCACCATTTATTAGACTCTGGTGACGTAACAAACTTAAATTAAGTGTGATAAAGTAAGCCTGATAATAGTTCATTTTAAGGTCTCCAAGTCAATAGAATTAATTGTCCAAACCATAGTTCTTAAACCTGTCAACCTCAATGCACATAACGGGTAATATATACCTGAGTATGTTCGTATGAGCTAGGTATACACATTTACAGTTACTAGCTCTAATTCCAATCCATTCATTCTCTCCCAGTGAAGGATTGCAGAAAGAAAATGCATGAGAGTTGGATTGATATATTAACCATGATTCCACCAGATTTTTGAAAGAAATAAGACTTATTAAAAGCAAGATTTAATATTTTCATGAAATTCATAGTAATATCTTTGTGACACTTGTAACATACTTCACATCTCAGCTCAACATTCTAAGATTCACTCTCTAGGCTCTGTACAAAAAAAAATGTCAACTATAACACAGCATTATATCGATCAAAATAAATCAACCACCATCCAAGAATAAGGATCAGCGTATTTTCTTTTTTTGTGATCATTTATTTGTAGTTTTCTTCATCTCATATCTTCAGTGACTGATATGTTTGACAGCAGATATACAAAATCTGACACTGTGGGAACAGATCTTCATTTTTACCATTTGTTAGGTTTAAAAAATGTGACAGATTCTGAAACATGTTATGTGTTCTCTGAGATTCACTGTCTGTTTATGTACTCCCCTCACTGCCCTTGCCTCCCACACCCTGCATTTCTCAGGGATAGCTCTAGTACACAGAGGTCCACTTTTCTCGGGCCCAAGCTCTGAAACAGGGACTGCAGTGGCCTACACATGAGACTTGATGAACTTAGTAATTTGAGAACCAGCATTCTATCAGTAATATGCATTATTATTAGATACATAGATCTGAGATTTAAGTCCAGTCACCTGATTCAAATGTCTATATGATTAGCCATTATTCTCTATCTTCCATCTTAGTTTGAAGCATTATTAGAGGTTGCAGAGGAAAATAAGTGTTAATCTTGACAAAAAATTCAGGTTTTCCTGACATTATTCACTTCAGGTGAGCATGTAAAATAACGTGAAGCAACATGAGTCTTTGCATAAATATGTCATATTGAATATAAATATCTAATATGTGAAACATTAATATTCACTCAGTATATATAAATAAATTTGTATACAATTGTGTATGTATAGTTTTTAAATGTATGTAATAATTGATATATAGTATATAAAATACAGTATATAGTGTTTATTAACACAAATATAAATTCCATTACTGTGATGATTCTGCACATGTTTATAAGCAAATGCATGCCCTTAAAAGAAACAAAATGTACTAATTATTTTAAATGTGCCAGTTTAGTTTGATTCTCGATCATATGCAAAAATGTAGAAAAATAAATCTTAAATAAATGCCTTTCAGGGATTTGCAATTTTTATATTATTAAACTAAAGGGGTTATCAAGTAATGCAGGGTTCAGCAAACTGTGGTCCATGGGTCAATTCTGGCCAACCATCTGTTTTAGTAAATAAGATGTTATTGGAACACAACCATATCCATTCATGTATATTTCGTCTATGGCTGCTTAGCTATAACGGCAGAGTGGCATAATTGAACTGAGATTATATAGTTTACACAGTTGAAAACGTTTTCTCTCTGGCCCTACACAGAAAAGTTTGCTGATCATTGTGATATTGATTATGGAGGCGTCTTTACATTCTGAAAATTTTTTCAATAACATATTTTTTCACTATAGATCAGAAGGAGGGACGACACAGAGTAGAAGATACTTAAGGAGGTACATCAATAATTTCTTCTGAAATTATCAAAGTAATTCAGACAAAATTGAATTGTGATTGAAAGAGCTGAGTAATTCATGTGGTTGCCATACTCTTTATTTTGGCCATGTCCTCACCGGCATCCCCATCACAAATCTCAGCAAAATGATCTAAGCCTTACACAGGTATATTAGTCAGCTTAGGTTTATGTGACAAAATACCATAGACTGAGTGGCTTAAACAGCAGAAATGTATTTTCTCATAGTTCTGGAGGGTAAAAGTGTGACATCAGGGTGCCAGCATGATCAAGTTCTGGTGAGGACTCTGTTCCTGGCTGATAGATGGCCATCTTCTTGCTTTGTCCTCACATGGCAGAGACACAGAGGGAGAGAGATCTCTCTTCCTCTTAGAAAGCCAACAGTTCTACCACATTAGGATTCCATGTTAATGACCTAATGTGGCCTTTATAAAGCCTCCTAATTACGACTTGGTTACCCTCTATTTCAATACAGTTACATTAGGCTTTAGAGCTTGAACATATAAAATTTGGGGAGACACAATTCAATCCACAGCAATAGGTATAAGAAATTATGCCCACATTTCTGCTACAGACATGGAATGTTGGTTTTGTCCACTAGAGAAGTTTGGCTCATCAAGTTTCATATCATTTACCAGCTACCTTTATTAATACTAATAAAAATTGACACGGTATATCTCAATGTATTTAAGAAACTAAATGATCCAAAATGTTATCAACCTACCAATTATTTTATGGCTTAGTGAATATTTTTCAGTCTGTAAAATAAGAAGAATAGCTAAACAATTTAAAAGCTTAAAAACATCCTATTCTATGCTACCGAAGACACATTCTAGGTCATTCGTGAATTATTTACCATACGAAGACAGAACCCATAAGGAAAAAAAAAGAAAAATAAAGCCAATAAAGAATAAATCTAAGTTACAAACCATTAAAATTCCTCCAACTGAAAAATGGCATTTGGGACTCACTCTCTCTTTCAAAATCACCCTTTAAAAAGCTTCAGCGATGCCCTGAAGGCTTCATTTACGACTACCATATTGGATTTGCTCTGCTTGTGTACTGCCACCTCCCTTACAAGCTAAGGTTTGTTTCACACTTCAGTCTACTTTACATTTCAAAGTACATAAGCAGCAGCATCAAAATTCTCGAAAACAGTAATGAAAGACTTTAAGACTAAAAGGTGGGCCAGGAGTACATTTTTCATTTAAAACCTCTCAAAATGTTTCATTCCGAATCCTAAACCCCTCCAGTGTCATGAGCGATAAAGTCAGTCATAAGTTTAAGATTTTTAAAAATAGCCAATTTTATAAAATTTATTTATTATCAAAATAATTATATCACTTTTATAGTGGCTGGAAATTTCTTTCTGAGATTCTTTTTTCTTGTAATAATCTCTCAGTAATCATCCAAGTTGAATTTTATACGATGTGCTGAGGACTTGCCTTTTATATTAGAGAAGCAAGTGAACAAAATAAATACATCTCACTCAGGTTACAATAGTACCTCTGCTTCTTACCCCACAAAATTACATGCAGATATCTCACAGTTTAGAGCAAATATTTTTATTATACTTCATTATCTGATAAGATAATAAGACTTCAAGGCAAAATGTAAAGGAGTGATGTCCTGATTATAATAACCACTTAGAGTTCCTAAACCTTAAAAATGACAATCAATCAATAAGTAATCATGGAGTATCTTTACAATGGAAAGGTCTGAAAAGTTCTGGATAAAGAACACTTACAATAACACTGGGAAGAAAAGGAAAAAAATGTATTTTGACTATTTCTCTCTTACATAGTATTTTGCTTTAATTGACTTTTAGATGGTTAACCCTAATTTACATAACTATGCCTCAGTCTCAGTTACTTGAAATGAAGCTATTTTGAAAAACCTTCTGATCTCAATACAAGCTATTTTAGCTCTAAAGTTTATGAGAATGGCCACCTTTCTTTTAAAATTGGCTGATTGGCAGTGCTGCTGTCAGCAGTAATCCCCAGCTAGACTTTAATGAAATGTTCCTCCCTTTCTCTAGGGCTTTGGATTGCTATTTGGCTATAATTAACTCCAGATTGACCAATAGCCAGTGAAGGAAGCAACTCACTCCATGAAGAGGATTATTACAACCATTATTTTGTTCTAAATACAGCTGTTCTGGTTAGAAAATACAGAAAATACAAAGTATGTATCTTGCTATGTTGATTTCAAATAACCAAGAGAGACAAAAGGAAGTATAAAAAGATTGGTCCTTTTTACTATAGCTACACAAGCAAGCAAACCACATGGGAAAACAAAACAAAGCTCATGGTTTTTCAAGCTTGTCACAGTCTCCTAAACTGCTGTTGAAAACCGCCAACATCAAGCCTTCATTTGAATCTTATTATAACACAGCAAATCCTGTTGATTCTCCTTTTAAAATGTATCCAGAATCTGCCCCCTTCTTACCACCTCCATTACTACCACTCTGGTCCCATATACTGTTGTTTCTTAGATTAATGCAGTAGCTTCTCTCTGCTTTGAGCTTTGCTCCCATCCCCCAATAGTCTGTTCTACATGAGGCAGCCAATGTGATTCTTTAAAAATGTAAGTCACACCAGATCGCGCCTGCTATGTACTGAATTGTATCCCCTCAAAATGCACATGCTGAAGCCCTAAGACCTAATAAGATAGTATTTGGACATGGGACCTTGGGAGGTAATTAGGTTTAGATAAGGTCATGAGGGTAGGGCCTTCATGATGGGATTAGGGCTTTTATAACAGGATACACCAGAGAACTTGCTCATTCTTTGCCATGTGAGAACACTGCAAGGAGGCTGCCATCTGCAAGCCAGGAAAACAATCCTCACCAGAGCCTGACCCCGCCAGCACTCTAGTCTAGCCTCCAGAACTATGAGAAAATATACTTCTGTTGTTTAGTCACCCGGTCTATGGTATTTTGTTATGGCAGCCCAAGGTGACTAGGATAATACTTCTGCTCAAAGTGAAAGAGCATATCTTTCAATGGCCAGACAACAGATCCTTCTCCATCTGGCACAGTTACTTCAAAGATTTCATTTCACCCTCATCTCGCTCTCACTGACTTTGATCCAGGGACACTGATCTCCTTGGTATTACTGCACAAGTCAGATGTCCTCCTTCTTAGGGTTTCCGTACTCTTTCAGATTTTGACTTAACTGTCACCATTTCAGCAACGCATTATCTGATCACCCACCTGTTTAAAACTGTAATCCTTCCCCAACCACCACCATTTCTGACACTTTCTTCTCTACTGTATTTTCTTTATAGCAGTTATCACTTTCTAAATACAACTACACAAATACTTTTTCTGCCTCTCTCCCTTATTAACATATAAGTCCAATGAGGACAGGGATTGCTGATTTTTATTAATTGATGATTTTCTATTACCTCATAGAGCAGTGTCTAGTACATAAGGGTATTCAATAGATGTTTGTCAAATTTACACTAAATGTTCTCTTTTAAAAAAAACAAGGAAGAGAAGAGCTGATAGGCAACTAGATACTTATTTCATTTTCCAATTGCAAAAACATCCCAGGTACAAAACATAACTTCTTTAATAGCCTCACCATAGGACTGCTATGATAATAATCCAAAAGCTCATTTTTTCTTCCAGGTACTAAGTCACCCATTTTTCACCAACAATTTCCTTTACAGGGATCCTTAATGAGAAAATAGCTGCAACTATAGGTAAGTCATCCTTCATGTCTTCTATTTTTATTTACAGAAAAGAGTTTTCTTGGTAGTGTACAAGGTACATCACCATTATTTCTTTGAAATCATATTTTATTTTATTTACACAGCAGCTGAAGTTTTGCCTTCTCTTCCTCTCCTGTGTTGTGAAAATGATTACAACAGGAAGAAGTTAGGAATTATTCATTTAACAAGAATTTATTGGTGCAACTTTGGGCCAGGCACACCTCTCAGTAGAGGGGATAGAACAGTGAACCAACAGGCAAAAACACTGGTTTTCATAGAGCTTACATTTGGGTAAAGAAATAAGGGTGATGTGGAAAACAACTAACAAAGAAAATAAACAAATACATAAACAAAACACAAGTTAAGTGAGATAATAAAAAATACCATGGAGAAAAGTAAATCAGGGAAGAGATATGGGAAATGATCTGCAAGGCTGAAATATAACAGAGGGATCTGAAAAGACCTCACTAAAACAGGGTGATATTTCAGTCATGCATCTATTTGAATGAAAAATGTTTTAGGCTAAGGGAAGAACAAGAACAAAGGCCTGGGTAGTGGGTTTGGCCTGTTGGAGTAACAGCAAGGAATGCAGTGCAGCTGAAACAGAGAGGGAGTAGGAGGGAAATAAATGAGACTAGAGGGTCCAGGGTGTAAAGGATAGGGGGCAAGCATGCAGGGTCTTGCAAGCCACAGAAAGAATCATTTACTGTACTAGTCCGTTTTCCCACTGTTGATAAAGACATACCTGAGACTGCGTAATTTATAAAGAAAAAGAGGTTTAATGAACTCACAGTTCCACATGGCTGGGGAGGCCTCACAATCATGGCGGAAGGCAAAAGGCACATCTTACATGGCTGCAGGCAAGACAGAATGAGAACCAAGCAAAAGGATGTTCCCCTTATAAAACCATCAAATCTTGTGAGGCTTATTCACTACCAGGAGAACAGTCCTAGGAAACCACACCCATGATTCAATTATCTCCCACTGGGTCCCTTGCACATGTGGAAATTATGGGAGTCACAATTCAAGATGAGATTTGGGTGGGAATACAGCGAAACCATATCAGAATCCTAGACTTTATGAGTCATGGGAAGCCATTGGAATTTTTGAACAGCAGAACAACATCACCAGGTAAACTCAACATCCCTCACAAAAACTCTGTAAATTAACTCTTTAACTTCAAATTTTATTAGGTTGACCCCAAGCAAAAGAGTATGGTGGTTGGAATGAGAATACTAGAAATGGAAAGCAAAAGAGTATGGTGGTTGGAATGAGAGTACTAGCAGTGAAAATAGTGACAAGTGATCAGCTTCTGGATACATTTAGAATGTGGAACCAAAAGGATCTGCTGATAGGTCAGATGTGTCACATTTCAGAAAAAGTATCTAAGGCCAAGATTTTATATATAAATGATGGTGGTTTAAGATCTGGGGTTCAAATTTAAACATGCCAATTTAATATACTCATTAGGCATCTAAGCACTGATATCAGTAAAACATAAACGTCTGGAGTTAAGGAGAAAGAACCAGGCTGGAGATGAAAATTTAGGAATCATAAGTATCAGCATATGGTGTTTAAAGCCATAAGACTGAATGAGGTAACCAAGCGAGGCCACTACCAATGTAAATAGCAAAGAGAAGAGATTCCAACCTGAGTTCTGGGGCATTCATGGTTTAAGCAGCTAGAAAGGCAAAAGAGCAGGGGAAAGAAGACTTAGAGTGGCCAATGGGTAGGAAAAACAAAACAGAAAAAAGTGTTGCCCTGAAAGACAAATGAAAAACTGTGTTTCAAGGAGTTGGAGAGAACAATTGTGTCAGATGCCACTGACAGCTCAAGATAAACACTGAGAATGGAGCACTGGATTTAGCAGTGTGGAGGCATTACTGAACTTGAGAAGTTCTAGTATAGTGTTGAGGGGAAGTCTGATGTAAAATGCATTCAAAAGACAAGACAGAAATCCAAGTCAGTGCAGATGGACAATCCTTTCAAGCAGTCTAACTGTAAAAGGAAGGAGAAAAAATGGGTCAGTAGCTGGAGTGAATGTGTACATATGTGGTTAAGTTGAGAGAAATAGCACCATATTTTTACTGCTGATAGGGAAAAATTCAACAAAGAGAGAAAATTGAAGATTCAGGAGAGAAAAGGAAAAACTGCTGAAGCAATGTCCTTGAGCAGATGAGAGAGGATGGGATGAGGTGCACAAAAGGAGGAAGTATCTATTACTAGAGCAATGCCAGTTGACCCATGGTAATAGGGGAAACGGCAGTGTATAAGGAACAACGTTTATGCAATGACTAAATATGAAAACGTTAAAAATGGTTATTTCCTAACCTAATGGCAAAGCTGTAATGGCCAAAACACTGTTGGATTATGTAAAATAATGCCTTGGAGGACTCTTTAAAATACACATTGATTAGGTTACAATCCTATTAGAATTAGTGAATAATGCTTAGGAGTAAACTCAAGGTTTGAAACTCTTAAAACTAGAGAAAGGGGGAGGAGGGCAGTAAACAAATTAAACATGTAACAATATACTCAAGCTAGCAAAATAAAAAATGCTTCTCTTCAACTAGACTTTAGGCTTCTAGGAGAAGATGCCACTTACTATCATTGCTGAGCGCAATGTACATAATGACTACTCAATAAATGCTGGTTCAATTAATTCAGTTGTATGTTGGTTTGTATTGCATTAGTTTAGAGAAGTAATAATCTCATGCATTATTCTCACTAAAATGCATTATTTTCATTTATTTCTTTCATCCTTACTGTTGTGCTTATTTCTCTTTTTTGCATTAGTGGTTGAATACCATAAACATTAAGTATCCTATATATATTTGGTTTTTTATTATAATCTTTAATGTATACGGCATGTAATAGCTGCAAAATAGCTTAACAAGAACAGTTAAATGGCCATATTATAGAATAATTAATGAAGGGATAAAAGGCCTTGTTAAATTACGTTACAATAACTATTAAATATTGAAATAACTGTGTCCATTTTAATATAATTTGGTGTTGTCTTAGCACAAGTGGTTGTCTGAGTGGGGGGTGAGAAGCACATACAAATATTTCCCATTGAAAAAAATGATAACTGGTATTTTGGTTTATGAGAAAATAAATTTCTCTAAAAAAGGACACCTATGGTACTTCAACTTACCACATCCCAACATTGATATAACAAGCATCCAAGTACACGTATCCATGTGCATCACCTTGAGAGTTTCTCTCTGCCACATATCCAGGAGTTGAACTGCCATGACATCAGGATTAGCATACTCAATTTCCACAAGATCTACAGGAAGCTCTCTGAAATGGCCACACCACTTTACACATCTATCAGTAGTAGAAGATGTCTCCCCTTGTCTTCACATTCTCCCTAGCATTTGTCAAGTATCAAAATTTCCCACTTTTGCAAATTTGATTAGGGTAAGGTATATTTTATTATTATTTTAATATATATTTTTCTGATAATTGGTGAGATGAGTATTCATATATGTGTAAGAGGTTCTAAAACAGATTTCCGTTTATATCCAAGTAGTCATGAGTATATTAACTGCCTCATGACTCAGCAGTTTTGTTTGGATCCCAGGTGCATGATGAATCTTTTACCTCCTTTGTAAAGTAGGAATGACTAGTACTTCTCTTGTGATTAAATGGTTAAAAAATTAGCCACCGGGAATAAAATCTGTGACAAGAAAATGTTAGCTGTCATTATCTTTTACATTTTTTACTTTTATTTTTCATTCAAGAAGCTTCTTCTATAAACTTCCCATTAATATCCTTCAACCACTTTTCTTCCGTATTTCCTGTATATTCCTTTCTGGTTTCCATGAGCCTCTTCTATATTCTGCGTATCAACCCACTACAAATGCTTCTATCTGAATAAGTAAAAGAGTGATCATAGATTGAACACTTCAGTTTTGTTTTACAAAACTCCCAAATGTTTGCTCTTTCTGCTCACTGCCTTGCTAGGTCATTTTTGTGAACATAATTTTGAATGTCAATGTATTTTTAATCTGACCGATACATTT
Organism: Piliocolobus tephrosceles; assembly: GCF_002776525.5. Lineage (NCBI taxonomy): Eukaryota > Metazoa > Chordata > Mammalia > Primates > Cercopithecidae > Piliocolobus > Piliocolobus tephrosceles. Next base: position 69,740,037 of record NC_045443.1, on the reverse strand, counting down.
TAAATAAAATTTAATTTATATTCCATTTTTCTATGTCCACAACACAAATCTACAAGTGTGGGGGAAAAACAAATCCTAGTTCCAAACTGGAAAAATTAAACAATTGTATTTGTGGTTTTATTGGGTAATTTTTTTAAAAAAAAGAAGGAGAAACAAGTACTACCTTTTTTAAAAAAAAAAAAAAAAACAAGGTACAGAAAGGGTACAAATTCTGTCAAATTTTCTCAGAGACAAGTACTTTGTCTCAATTTCAAATTTTCACAACAACCCTATAAGGTGGATACCATTATTGTCTCCCTTTAACAGGTGAAGAAAGTCAGACATAGAGGGGTTATGTAACTTGTACAAGATCACACAGCTAGAAAATCCAAACACAGGCAACAGGGCTCCAGATACCATGGCCCAGCACCGTGAACTATTGTGTCATAGCATCTTCCATTATTCTTGTTCTGGGCATACGGCCCAGTCTCACCAATGTATACCCTCTCTTCATTAGTTTTAATGGAAACAGAATTGCATTAACAAGCAACAAAATAGAATGATCAGCGTTTCACTGTTTTGTTTTAAATAGAACTTCAGATCTAACAGAGAAAATAAAATGTTCTTTGCCTTACCTCTACCCCTTGACTCCTGACTCTGACCGGTTTCCTAATCTGTTTAAACTTCATGGTACATAGCATAGCATCAACCATTCTATTACAAGCATTCAACTTCTTAATTTTCCTGTCTTTCTTCTGCACCTACATTTGGGTTCCAAGGGTGGTTTCCCTGAAATAAGGATAAGAAATCTGAAGGATCATAAAAGTTAATTCAGAAATGGTTGGGGTTTGTGGACAGTTGTAGTTAGAGAAGATATTCAAGATTAAACAAAGAGTACATGCATAGCTGGTTAGACTGACCATGCAAACCTTGAAGGCCTCAGAGAAAATAAAGGTTTTAAGATGGACACCACATGATAAAATTGCCTTCTAGAAAGAACCTTTGAAACCCGAGAGGACAGCCTAGGCGGTACCATTCTGGACATAAGAACTGGCAAAAGTTTTATGACAAAGACACCAAAAACCATCACAACGAAAGCAAAAATTGACAAATGGGAAGTAATTAAACTTAAGAGCTTCTGCACAGCAAAAGAAACTATCAACATAGTAAACAGACAGCCTACAGAATGGGAGAAAATGTTTGCAAACAATGCATCTGACAAAAGTTTAATATCCAATATCTGTACGGAACTTAAACAAATTTACAAGAGAAAACAACCCCATTAAAAAGAGGGCAAAGAACATGAACACACACTTTTCAAAAGAAGACATACCTGTGGCCCACAAGCATATGTAAATAAGCTCAATATCATTGGTCATTAGAGAAATGCAAATCAAAACCATAACGAGAAAGCATCTCACACCAGCCAGCAAACTAATGCAGGAACAGAAAACCAAATACCACATCTTCTTGCTTATAAGTGGGAGCTAAATGATAAGAACATGTGGACACAGAGAGGGAAACAACAGACTCTGGGGTCTACTTGAGGGTGTATCAGCGATTGAGGATCAAATGAATGAAATGAAGCGAGAAGATAAATCTAAAGTAAAAAGAAGAAAAGAAATGAACAAAGCCTGCAAGAAGTATGGGATTATGTAAAAAGACCAAATCTACATCTGATTGGGGTGCCTGAAAGTGAGGGGGAAAATGGAACCAAGTTGGAAAACACTCTTCAGGATATCATCCAGGAGAACTTCCCCAACCTAGTAGGGCAGGCCAACATTCAAATTCAGGAAATACAGAGAACACCACAAAGATACTCCGCGAGAAGAGCAACTCCAAGACACATAATTGTCAGATTCACCAAAGTTGAAATGAAGGAAAAAATGTTAAGGGCAGCCAGAAAGAAAGGTCGGGTTACCCACAAAGGGAAGCCCATCAGACTAACAGCAGATCTCTCAGCAGAAACTCTACAACCCAGAAGAGAGTGGGGACCAATATTCAACATTCTTAAAGAAAGGAATTTTAAACCCAGAATTTCATATCCAGCCAAATTAAGTTTCATAAGTGAAGGAAAAATAAAATCCTTAACACACAAGCAAATGCTGAGAGATTTTTGTCACCACCAGACGTGCTCTACAAGAGCTCCTGAAGTAAGCACTAAACATGGAAAGGAACAACTGGTACCAGCCACTGTGAAAACATGCCGAAATGTAAAGATCATCGATGCTAGGAAGAAATTGCATCAACTAACAAGCAAAATCACCAGCTAACATCATAAGGACAGGATCAAAATCACACATAACAATATTAACCTGAAATGTAAATGGGCTAAATGCTCCAATAAAAAGACACAGACTGGCAAATTGGATAAAGAGTCAAGACCCATCAGTGTGCTGTATTCAGGAGACCCATCTCACATGTAGAGAAATAAAGGGATAGAGGAAGATCTACCAAGCAATGAAGGAAACATTTTGAGAGTTAATTCACATTATATAAAATTAGACCAAACTACCAAACTATATAAAGAACCCTCAGAGATTTTATTTTAAAAGGCTGTATTACTTTAGGCCAGCAACAAAACACATACATAGTAACTGAGTATTTACCTAATCAAAGACAAGGCAAGAAAAGTCATACTTTAAAAAACATAAGAAAAGGTTCAAACTATAAGATGTTTGATAAAGATCAAGATAGTATTATATAAGTGTAACCTCAAATTAAAAACTGCAAATATATTCACTAAAGACAAAACACATAACCACAGAGGATAAAATGTCCAGAATCATTAAAAACATTTTATATAAATTTAATAATACAAATGTGATGAAAAACCTTTAGTATTTGCAAGTAGTAAATTATCATCATCATTACAATCATCATCATCACAATAAAAATATGTTTATTATATTTTAAGCAAAAATGAATCATTTAAGCTAGCCTCTTATTTGTGAACTTCAATAGGGTAATTTATCCCATAATTTATCTATTCTGTTATGGAAAAATGTTGACTCCATCAGCATGATACATAGATCGTAGGGTATTCATGGACTTTCTTACTACACAATTCTCAAAATGGCCTCTTCTCTCATTTCTTCTCTAATTAAATTCATGTATTTTTTGGTCCAGCATGAAGTAAAAATAAGACTTCTCTTTATTTGTATTTTATTTCTACAGCATTGTACAACGATCTCACTCTTTTAACATAATACTAAATATTTACTCTACAAAATGTTGGTGCTTGATTATATTCTATATTGTGCGAGTCTCTAATTCATCCATTTCTGTAAATATTGCATTCTCTCAACAAAACCACAATCTCCTTGAGGGCAGAAATTCTAGTTACAAAACACCTGAGCTCCCTCTACAATCATAGCACTGTTTCAGATAGGCACTGAATTCTTCATAAAAGCATGGTGTCTTGAAAAAAAGCAATCAAACTCCTTTTTGAAACATTGATTTACAAATTACAGAGTAGTAGTAAAAGGAAACTGAACACTGTCATTAATTGAAGTCTAAATAGGGTGAATAACAAAATATTACAATATAAACCTGAGTCATTTTATCTGATGTCTAATTAACTATACTGCATGTATGATTAAAACATATTTGCAATACTCATATGTCTTCAGGTTAATACAATTATGAGTTATAACACATGTACTTTTTTAAGTTTTCAAATTCTCTTCAAAGACCATCAGTAAAAAATTAACAAAAATGGCTGTTATACCATTCCTCTAACAATCAAATCATTGAGTTTATAAGGCAATCTATATTTTAATCTCTGAATTATTTAAATTTCTGGAATCCATTTCAGCAGAATCCTAAGATTTTAGAGCCAGACAGCCTGGGTTTGAATTCCAAATCTACGTTTTCTGCTGTGTGATCAAAACATATTACTTAGTCACTGAGTGCCTAAATTTCCTCATCTGGAAAATGAAAAAAAAAAAAGAGGAATTACCAGAAAAAGCTGCAATACAGATTAAATGGGGGGCCAGGCACAGTGGCTCACCTGAGGTCAGGAGTTCAATATCAGTCTGACCAACATAGTGAAACCCCATCTCTACTAAAAATACAAAAATTAGCTGGGTGTGGTGGCACACGCCTATAGTCCCCGCTACTGGGTAGGCTGAGACAGGAGAATCACTTGAACCCGGAAGGCAGAGGTTGCAGTAAGACAAGATCATGCCATTGCACTCTAGCCTGGGCAACAAAGCCAGACTCCATCTCAAAAAAAAAAAAAAAAGTGGCTCACATTTAGTAAACACAAATAGTTGTCATTTTATCGATATGCTTTTGAGATATAAAAAATATAACAATTCTTTTATATGTCTACAACTTTCTTTTAAAGTAACACTCCATGCCTCTGACAGTTCTTATGAAAATACGGTGCATAGATATAGAAAAGATTGCTGTATTATATTAAGTAGGTGCTATACCTCTTATTACAATTTAATACCAAGAAATAGAAAATCTCTGCAAACCTTAGTTTTAATTACCTCAGTTAGAGATTTAAAAACAAATTTTCACATAGTGTGCACTGGTTACTTATTTTGGCTTATCAATGATAAAGGAGAGCCTTTATGTAACAAAGAGAATAAATTATTATCCTAACAGCAAGAATCAGATATTATCCTAACAGCAAGAATCAGAATTCGTCTTAGGGAACTATCCTGATAAACTACTTGAGGTGGAAACTCAAATCCTTAGAGATGAACTAGCATGAGATGAGGCCACAGTGGAGAAATTTAAACTAATTCCACATCAGAAATATAAACGAATTTGGGAAGAAATAATGTATTGTAGAGTTCATGACAGAACAGCAAAAGGATTTTTGAGAGAAGAAGGATCCAATACTAAGTTTTAAGATTTTGTTTGTACTTTCTTATTTGTCTGTTTTGCAGTGTAACACCCTGAAATTCACACAAACATTCCCTCCAAAGCTTCGGTAAAGTCAGGCCAACTGGTGGAGAGTCTTCCTATTCATTTATTTATTTATTTATTTCAATTTTTGGTTTTCTAATGCAAACCAACGAAAGAGGCACATTCCACACCTCCCTGGACATGATTTGGGACAGGGATAATTTGTGAGGTAAGAATGCCATCACTTCAGCAGAAACAGCTCTTCTCCAGAGGTGGGTATTGTTAATATTGTTATACCACAGGTCTGTCTCCCTCTCCCTCCATTCCCAGGACCCTCCCTACTGAACATTTTTAGAAATGCCAACAGGTGATCTTCACTCACTGCTTCTAGTCACTGTCTCCCTTCTCCAACCCCATGCCCATTTGCTTTTAAGCACACCTGTCAAGTCTGTATTCTAGAACTGCTTTTGTCAAGGTCACCAGTGACCTTCATATTGCTAGCATCAATGAATGGTTAATTCTGAGACCTCATCTAACTTGATTTAACACAAGTTAGGTGTGTGTGATTTTGAGGAACCATAAAAAATGTGTGAATATATTACCAGACTGAGAATATATATCTATAATTTATGCTTCCTTTTTTTCTTTGGAATTAACTGTCTTTATTCCCAGTATGCAAAGTATTACTCACTCTTTGAAATGCTTTCTCCACTTGATGTCCCCAACACCACAAACACCTGGTTCCCTTAACATCAACCATATGCTCCCGCTCAGTCGTCATTTCTGACTCCTAGGAGTCTTCAACCTCTGAACATGAGACCAGTCCCCGCTGCTCCTATTTTCTTTCTATCTGCCTTCACTGCTGTGGTAGTCTCATTCAGCTTCACAGCTTTACACAACTTAATATGCTGGCAAATGTATATCTCTAGTCAGATTACTCACCCAAATTCCTGGATTTCTTAAAGACATAAAAGTGCTACCTAAATGTTAAATAGAAATGTCAGTCTCAAAAATTATCACCTTCCACAATCTTTCTGTCTCAGTAAATGGCACTTCCACTCTCCTAGTTCTCAGGCCAAAAGCCTTGGAATTGCCCTAGATGCCTCTCTTTCTCTTACAATCCCATATTTCATTAACTATTAAAAGTTTTTGTATCTACTTACAATATACATCCAGAATGGCACCACTTCTGACCTCTAACTGTTAACATCTTCATCCAAGCAGCCATCATATTTTGTCTGAATTTTGCTATAGCCTCTTAGCTAGTTGTCACGCCTCTGTCATGTCCTCTTACAGCAGGTTCTTTCAACCTTGGTAGTATTGATATTTTGGGCTAAATAACTCTTTGTTGTGAAGAGCTATTCGGTGCATTGTAGGATGGTTAGCAGTATCCACCAGGCCTCTGCCAACTAACTGCTGGTAGCACACACTGTACTTACCTCCCAAGTTGTAATAAAAAAAATATCTCCAGATATTACCAAATGCATCTGAGGGACAAAGTTGTCCCGCAGTTGAGAATCATTGCCCTACAATGTATTCTCAATTTAGCCACAGAATGACCCTTTACAACATTAATCAAATTATTATATAATGCCTCTGCTTAAAATGGACCCATAGAGTTTCATCTCACAAAACAATAAAGAAGAAAGAGAGAGAGAGAGAGAGAGAAAGGAAGGAAGGAAGGAAGGAAGGAAGGAAGGAAGGAAGGAAGGAAG
>NC_045443.1:69662977-69733470 GCF_002776525.5 Piliocolobus tephrosceles | reverse complement strand
GGAAGGAAGGAAGGAAGGAAGGAAGGAAGGAAGGAAGGAAGGAAGGAAGGAAGGAAGGAAAGGAGGAAAAGAGGGAGGGAGGGAGCTGCAGCCTGCTGGTGGTCCATGATCTGCCACCCACCCATTCCTCCTTGACCATATCATCTACTTCTCACCCCTTTACTCACTCTGCTCCTGTCACACTTGCATCTTTGTTGTTCCTCAGAAATACCAGGAAAACTTTCACCTCAATATCTAGGCACTTTGTTCCCTCTGCCAGTAGTTTTTGCCCCATGATATCTGCTGAGTTTAGTCCTTCACTTAAAAGCCATCTTCCCAATGAAGCCTTCCATGATTGCCCATTTTAAAAACTCATCCCCTTTCCCCTGTCCCATCTGTCCCCCATGCTTCCTATCCCTCTGTTCTAGCTTTATTTTTAATGGCATGCATCTCCAATCTGATATGCTATAAATGTTACTAATTGCTTTAATGTCTATATTCATCTAAAAGAATGTAAGCCCCAGAAGAGAGAAGAACTTTGCCTTTTTCATTCACTGGTATATCACCTTCCCATAGAAAAATGTCCATGGTAGGCAATCAATAAATGTTTATAGAACAAATTAGGGCATGCAGAAAGAGTTGAATAGGTCTCAAAAACCATCTTAGATATGAAGGGTCAAGGCAGCCTCAGCTGATATCTAGGATACATCCATATGCATCACCAACAAAGACTAAACTGGTTTCCATAGAATTTATTTAAAATATGATTCATAATGTATAATGGAAAGTGGGGATTTGTCAAAATGCATATGTGCTTAGGGGTTTTTATGTAAGGGGTATTTACAAAGCATATTTATAAATCCATTAACATAGATCTATATATCTGTAGATATATAAAATAAGTAGAACTTTAAGAGAAATTGTACAAAGCACCATGGGCTACGGTAACTACCCTAGACACATAAAAAGAAGTATGCTGGGATAAGTCAAGTCATTCAATTATATACACCATAAGGTAGCTTAACAAGTAGTGGTAATGGTGAACAAAGCTCTTTTCTACAGATGAAAGGCTGCACGGTTCAATTGTGAGTGAAATAGAGGAACAGAAATGCTTCCTGCTGCAAGCTGACAGTTACATGGAACCCCCTGACATTATACATTGAGTTCCTCTGCTAATTACTGGTCTGAAGGGGACAAATAAAGATCCACATTTTATTTCTCTTGCTGAAGCACTTGTGAATTTTACATTAGGGTCAAGCTGGGAAGTTCCCAGCCAGTTATACCTGGAGTAGATAACAGTGCCACCTTCCATGCAAATGAAGTCAAGTATTCCTTTCTGCCTTGGGTGACCACCAGGGAGATTTCAGTGTAACAGGTTCTAACAGGGAAGTTGATATACAGGGAGAAAAGAGAAGGAAAACAGAACAAAACAAAACATTGATCCTGTTTAAAATAAAATTTTGCCTATGAATTCTAAAAGCACATATTTCTAAAAGATCTCAGAATTTTGTAATATCACTCATAAAAATTGTATGTCACACCCAGTGATAACAATATCAACTATTCTCTTAACTTCCTGAACTAACTACTCATTGCAAGACCAATAAAGCTACACAGCAGGCAAGTACTTTAATGAAAGCGGCCCAATTCTCCAGGGAGGGGAACCTGTGGTTCAAACACAAAAACTTTTGATCAAGTAAGCACTTTATTCTTTCCAATGAGAAATACCTTTAATGTGGAATCTGATCAAAAATGCTCTTGGGAAAGATAAGGGAAGAGGAGAGATGAGAGGGGAACAAAGGACTGTTGTGATGTAATATTTCAAAACAGGTTTTCTGAGAAGGAAAAATAACTTCCACATTTCTAATGCATGTAGGTACCCTTATAACTTCCTGGAAAGTATTGTTCACTCCCTGGCAAAAACAGCAGCCTCATTGAAATTCAGATAACCAATTAATTCATTTATGCATTTGACTGACAATTATTGAGTGCATTCTCTTTGTAAAAGGAAGAAATATAAGAACATTCACAGAGAATACAATCTCCATTATTACCAAGTTTCTCTTCTCTTTTATTTGCTTTCTATTTACTATAACAGTACACTAGATATATGACTGAACAAAAATAATCTACAGGATAACATACATCGAGGTCTGACATGTGAAAATTTGGAAAGAGAAACAAATCAATGAATGTCTTCTCCAGATAAAATAGTGAGTTGTTTGGGGAGTCATCAAGACCTAGTTTGAAATCCCAACCCCTTCACTTACTGGCTGTCTAGATGAATGGAAAATTCCCTGGGTCTCAACTCCCTTATATGGAAAATGTTCTAGTTGTACCTACCCCCATGGTAGTTTTACTGATTAAATGTGATGTTGGCAAGCACCCCTCCATAGTACATATTCAACAAATTATAGCTATTTGGCTTGTCTTTTGGAATCCTAAACTAACATAGTGCCTTTCTTAATTCCTATGAGCACTTCTTGGCAAGAGTCCAGAAACACTAAATCTTATTTTACCTCTTCAAAAGAAATTTTTTTATGCTTATCTTCTCTAAAAATATAAATCTCAGAATGTTCATGCTTCTGGATGGCCCGAATAAACACATGAAGAAGAAATTTCACTTTCAAGGAGCCCTTCCAATAGAATAACCAAGAAAATTCTTACCTAGTTTTGGCAAGGAATAGGGCACTTTAAAGTAGTCTTCATAAAATTCTATTAATCTCTTTGTTATATGGAGAGCATAGTCCCCGGATCCTCTTCTGATAGCATCAGGTCTTGCATATAATCGTACCTAATTAAAAATATATGTAAAAGTTACTTTAGCCTTTTAGCACTTGAGTTTTATCTTCCCTGCAAATACAAATCTACACAAATCACTTAGAATACTACAAAATTTAAACAGGATTCTTGTTCATACGCTATATCAAAGCACACTGGGGCTGAAAGGACCAAACTTAAACAGTTGAAGTAATTGAAGTAACCAAGTAGAGCAAGTCACAATTTCCTCGCTTTGCAAGATGACATTGAGAAGATTTACACACCTTGCATCAAAATAAATATTCAACGTTATCACTTACATGTGCTTGCTAGAGATAGGAAGGTACAGTGGATTGGTACAATGGGACCCTGACTATGCTGAAAGTAGCCAGGATATGGTGGCTTGGCAGGAGAAAAAATTCATGGTTTGTTAAAGACAGGTTATATCAAGCTTCCGAAGTATTACCAGACTGAGAATATATATCTGTAATTTATGCTTCCTTTTTTTCTTTGGAATCAACTGTATTTATTCCCAATATGCAAAGTAAAGATAGAAAACTTTTAATGTATACAAGCAATCACCATTCTGGAAGGCTGTCTGCAACTGCTCCTGGCTTCAAACTCAGCAGAGTAATTCATATTTCTAACACAATCCAGATACTTAATATTGATTTTTAAAGCAAGTATTGTATATTATCTAGTCCTTGGCCAAAAAAAAATAAAAAGCCTAAAGCAAGTAACATAAAACTGAACAAAACTAACAATTGTATGGAAAAGGTTAAAATGAGATTAGTTTTCATAAAGCTTTCATAAAGCTATCTAGCATCTTTCTTTCCAAAGGCTAAATCTATTTTTCACAGATGTGGTCCCTAATCCTCATATCAATTCTATGAATAAGAAATATGCATTTTGTGGAGCAGTTGAGAGTACAGTGGCTTGGGAGATGGATTTTAGTCCTACTCTGCCACTAAACAAGGTGGGTGATATTGAACAAATTACTTAATTTCTTTGGGTCTCAGATGTTCTCATTTATAAAATGAAGGTGTTGGCCACCAGCTGGCTGCTAAAGTGCTTTCAGTTCTAAAACACATTACTTCCAATCCCATTTTACAGATAAGGGAATTTGTGTTATTTTCAAATATCTAAAAGAAAGTGTTCACTCAGTATACAGAAGTGAATACTTACATTCAATAAAAAAAGAAAGTTGTACTCATTAAATATTTACATTCAATTAAAAAAACAAAAAAGCTGTACATGTTATACATCATTTATTATGATTTATAATAAAAATTGATTATATGATTATTATCTCTGCCTAAGGAGAGAGAACAGAAATGTGTGTAATTAAAAAGAGTATAAAGTCAAGGAAAACACATTCTGACTGTATGTTTGAAAGACTTGTAATGCACTAAGTTATTTACTAAATTCTATAACAATTATTTACTGAAATTGTGAAGCCACTTTCCTACCAACAACTAAATAAAATATCAAATTTAGTCTACAGTCACCAACATTTTGGGCTGGCAGTATTAAAAAACCAAAAACTATCAGGAAGATTACCTGCAACAGCAGAACTTGACACTCTTAAGAAGGCAGTGGTTAGGATCCCCTACCCCTGACAATAACTGTGAATAAATACACAATATCTGAAGTAAAGTTCCTAGGAAGCAGACCTTTAAAAAAAAGATGAATGTACAAGTGATTTAATACAGAAGTGCTCTAAGGAGAAACTTACAGGAGAATGGGGGAAGCAGGAAGATGGAGGATAATAAACCAAGTAAGGGTGCAATTTCAGGTGAAGTCCTGGACTCAGCCTGATCCACAGGAGCTCTGGAGTGTGAATTACACTGGTGAGTTCATACTGCCTTGGGGCAAGAGAACTAGACATCCATACTCTTGCACCTTGTCATTGGCTACTGGTTACCAAGGGGAAGACATAAAACCCCAGGCACTTCTGGTTCTTGAGCATCTTGATGATGCAGGTCTCACTGCCCAGAGATAGTCCTTTGGAGAAAATGTCCTGTGTGAGCTGTTAGGAGCAAAGCAGTGGGAGCTAGAAGATATGCATACAAAGCAGGAAAAGGGATCTAGTCTGTCTATGCACCAACAACATTCACAAGCGACAGTTTTCATTAATTGTGCGTTCATTCATTCAACAAATATTTATTTGGCACCCACCTTGTATCAGGGCCTGGACTAAGCATTTGTAATTTAGCATTGACGAAGGCATGCATTATTGAGATAAAAAGCAATGAAGATGCAAAGACCTTCTCATTTATTAAGTTACATTGTGACCACAGATAATGATACCTGCCATATGAATGGTAAAATATAAATGTAAAATGGATACTGGGGAAGAATGGATAGCTTTCAAAAGATTCTACATAAAGTATCTAGTAGATTCATGTTAAAACCATAACCGGAACTACTCTAAAATGATACAGCAAATGTCACTGGTTTTACTCTTACGACGCTTCCCTGTTTTTGGTGGAAACACAGACATTCCTATCAATCAATCTTACCAGTTAGTCAAGCTATCTGTACACCCAGACAAGAGAAACACAATTAAATTAATCTGGTTGTCAAGATTTGACGGAAATGATCCAATTTAAGCAAGAAGATAAAACATATACATGTTTAGCACAGTGTCTTCATTTGCTCATTCAAACCTTTATTGTGTACCTGCTGTGCACCAGACATTGTACTAGGGAATAGAAAAAGAACAGTAAAATTCCTACCATACAATGAACAAGACATTTATACTTACTGCTCTTAAGAGGTTCATAATATGTGGAAAAACAAATAAATTAACAACACAAATACAATGTGAGAAATACAACAATGTGCCCTCTCTTCCCTCCCATTACAAAGGATGAACTGACTAAGCTCCTATCCAAGGCTAAGCTCTTCACATTTAATCTCCTCTTGCCTTTTCAAAGGCATAATTCCCCAAATACCCCCCTCTATCTTTCACATCACCAATCTATGCTTTCTTGATCACAATTCCTCCAGCTATAGTTTCCAGATAATGCTCCTTGAAAGAGTTTCCTGTATAGCCTGTATAGCTCAAGCCACATTGAAAGAGCCGTTTTTGTGAGTCGAAATATTTTGTTCAGTTTGCCTCTCAAATGCCTAGTACATACAACTTTGATGAATAAATGAGCAAATGAATGAGTTTCATAGGTATGTATAGGTCCTATGGAAGTATGAAGTATGTAATAAGGACCCATCTCAGAGGAGGGGAAGTTTCAGCTGAATCTTGAAAGATAAGCTGGACATAGGAAGCTACCAAGAGGAGGATGATATCCCAGACGATGGTAACAATATGTACTATGGCAACGGTTCTGACCAAATAGTAAGTGACCTTAAAGGGATTACTGAATACTGGGGTGTTATTTTAAAATGTGTAGGAATTGGCCGGGTGCATGGCTCATGCCTGTAGTCCCAGCAATTTGGGAGGCCAAGGCAGGTAGATCACTTGAGGTCAGGATTTCGAGACCACCCCAGCCAACATGGTGAAACCCCGTCTCTACTAAAAATATGAAAATTAGCTGGGTGTGGTGGTGCATGCCTGTAATCCCAGCTACCTGAAAGGCCGAGACAGAATAATTGCATGAACCCTGGAGGCAGAGGTTGCAGTGAGCCAAGATCATGCCATTGCATTCCAGCCTTGGTGACAGAGCAAGACTCCATCTCAAAAAATAATAATAATAATGAATTTTTTTAAAGTGTGGGAATTCATAGGAGGATATTAAGTCAGAACATGATAAAATTGTTTCATATTTCAGAAAAACCACAGCAATCTATACTAGGTGAACTGAGGTATAGAAAGCTGCCTGTTAAAACTGCAGGCAGAAAGACTAATTAGAAAAGTGAGGAGACATATAGTGATAGGTGACACTGGAGAAGCAAAGAGAAGCTACAAAACATATTACACAAGTGTCTGTAAACCGAATTGCAAAATATGAATTTAATATCGTCAGCACAAGCAAGTCACTTAAAGATTTTAAGCCATAAAATGACATGATCGGAATCAGGTTTTAGCAGTCTAGATTGGCTGCAGTGAAGATGATGGATTAGGAGGAAACAGAAATAAATAAAAGGACATGAGTTAGACTATTGTAGAAGTCCAGGTGAAAGATAACAGTGGTTTGGACTAGAGAGATGGCAGTAGGGATGCAGAGAAATAGATGCATTTATTCAATCAGTCCTAACACTCTGTTGAACATGTCCTTTAGTTACCAAGTAAAGTCAATTGTAGTCGCTTTTTTACTTAAAAACAATCATTCACCTTATCTGTACTCCAGTATCTCACTCCAGTGACCTGCTGGAACACATGAGATCCATTTGAACAAGTGGAAGAAAAGTACAAAATATTTTGCAAACTGAGTAATTACTGTATGGTTAATCAAGTGAATTTTGTACAATAATTCACTTTATACTGTGAAAAAATCACAGTTGTTTTCTTCTTTTAGAGTAAGTAGGTCCCACTTAATCATAACACGGAGAGTAAATCTTCATAAACATAGCTATTACTCAAAAGTAATAAAATATAATTTTATTACACCTGCTTATTTGCAGCATTTTCTGACATTCCATGATAAGAGCCCAGCTCTGAAACTGTAAATAGCTTACTAGGCTTTATCTCTTCCTCTGCAGAGCTTTTTCCAACAACCAATATGAACCAAACTCTATGAACATTTAGTCCAGTGAAAAGGACATTACACTAGGAAATGCATGCAGGGACTGGAGGGTCAACTTTCCATAACTACTGTCCAGTTGTGAGAGTCATTAACTTCTCTGGGTCTCAGCTCAAAGTTCCTTCCAGGGGCTATAGTTTATCATAATATATTTATTATATTATGTCTGAGAGGTTGGTGTGTCATACAAACATGCCAAAATTCTTCTCATCTAGTCTGCATTTATTTTGAAGAGAAAATAATGAAAAGGGGTTTTTTTTCCTGACACAGTTTTACTCCATTTTTTTATTTCCTTTGAAAACACAAACCAACTGCTCAGCTACCTTTCCCCCATCCTTTACTCCTGCGTATTCTTCTTTGCTTTCCTGACTGGCCATGAACTTGGTAATGATTGAACAGAAATCACTGTAGTAACCAATACAAAACAGAAGCTGGCTGTGGAAAAATATGCTTATGACATCACCCTGGTGGTAATACATCATAGTAATGAGCTAAGGTGGAGGACTACAAATTTTTGATCCCTTAGAACAAACTGGGAGCTCCTATTGGTATTTCTATGGGATCTAGCAGCCTTTACTCTGTAATTTCATGAATTTATTATTTCATCTCTTTATAGAATTTTAAGTATTTTTATTATTGAAAGGAAAAACATACTAAAGGCAGATATCATCAATCCCTTTGGTCATCTCACTTTCCCACTAGCCAAAGATGGCAATAAAGTTTCAGCTATCCTGACAATGTGGGTGGCTGCTTAGAGGACATGTTGGGAAGAATCCTGAGACCATATCTGGACTTGGCAGAAAAAAGTGCTGTAATCCATGAAATGCCGGCTGTGCACACAAGGGTAGGAAACACAGCGCTGGTGCCAGATACTCAACACTATTAGGGTAGAATATTCATTAGGAAAAGTGTCAAAATGGAAGAGAACTTCAGATATATTTGAATTAATTATATCTCATAGCGGTGCAATTTAGAAAAAGAACATCAAAGACTGTTTAAGGATTTCATCAATGGGATTTTTCAGTTAATTTATTTATTCAGTTAATAGTTAATAAGGGTCTATTAAGGGTCAGGTCACTAGTCACATGCTGAGTGTTCAAAGGTAAGCAAAAGACAAAAGCTGCCTTCTTTCAAGAAGCTTGTAGTCCACTGGGGGAGACACAATAACATGGTCCTATAATTTAGAATAACAAAGTGGATCTAATTTACATGGGCTCTTCAGAAAAGTTCTACCTAAAGAGATGGTGACTCAGCGAAACAAGGTCAGAGTCCCATGAAAGTAAGGATGAGCAATTATTCAAATTATTACATATAAAGTTCTACCTTTCATTGTACTAAAATTTTCGAAAGGTAAAAATACATATATAATCACAATATGATGCAAAATCATAAAAAAGACACATTCAGTTGTCAGAATTATTATGAAATCTACTAAATAAATTTAGAGACTTTCTTCTAATAATTTAATGTACCTTACGTTTATCATCATAAACTACCTGGAGTTAGCAATAAATTCTGATTTTGTTGGTTAAGAATTTGAAGAGATTTTCTAGTCATTGATTCGCTTTCAAGGGAATGAAACTAAATCTCTCTGTCTAAAGCTTTTCTTCTAGACTGTATTAATTATTTGTTGTTTAAAAATGACTTGTGGTAGTTGTTATATAATTATGTGAAACAGTGTATAGTTATACCACACAGCCAAGAAAAAGAAAAAAACATTTACAACAGTAGTGCACCTGTTAAAGACTTAAATAACATTTTCTCTAATTTGACATTTGCAATTTGGTACTTTAAGTTAAATAAACCTTCTGACTTGCCAGAGTTATTCTCTGAGAAAATTTTATGCTGCAAGAGTACATTAGAAACTTTGGAAGACATAGTAATTATTTCACAGCTTTAAAATACCACTATAACGATACATTTACTTTTCCTTTTGCCTATAACTGAAAAACTAGTCCCCCTCTTTAATAATTCAAAACAACAATGCAATGAATTGCAGCCAGTAAAGCTGAATTAATTCACCTATGTGAATATAATTCGATTTGGGGGTTCTTCCTACAAATCAGGAAAACAGAACAAGCCAGGGAAAAAGGTGTAGGTTGACACGAAGAGGAAAGGATATTGTAAACAAGAAACTAAAAGCCCAGGAGTATTAGTCTTATTTAAAATTCAGAAGATAACATTCTGTTTCCTAAGCAAAAGGGAAATAAATACACATGAAAATCTAACAGAAACAGGGAACTAATGCCCAGATTCACATTCAAGAGCCAATAAACATAAAGAAGAGACTGGAAGGAGGAAGGGGAAGGCACTGGCCTGGGAGTGGCAGGTGGCAGAGGTCAGAGAGCCTTGACCTCTCATATAAAGACTGGACATGTGGCGCTGAGGAGTTGAAAGCCACTGCCGAGTTTGAGGCAGAGTGACATGATTGAAAAAGACAAAGACAGATTATTTAGGCAACAGAACTTAAGACGCATTGCGACAAGAAGACCAGTGAGTAGAAAAGCATAATATTACAGGTGAAGAATTTGTTCTGTGGTTTTTATGGCAAGAACAGCCAGTAATAGGCACTCTCCATTACCAGAGTCAACTCATTCTGAGAAGGAGGAGAATTTACAATTGGTGATGGATGGGGAGTAAAATCTCGGTGCTAAGAAGGAGGCACATGATGATACGAAAACCACAACTACTTCAAAACCTAACAAAAACACATTGCAGAAAGAAAGCTCAGAGCCTCTCGGTGAATCTCACCAAGAATCTGCACCACAGATACATATAATAGATATTTGGAGAACAATTACTTAGACTTCTTTACTGAGGTCAAAAATCAGCCTTATGTTAAATTTCACACCATAGCAAATACTGTTACAAGGCAAATCCGAGTATTGTCAATGATAAAGTTGCCCTAATGGCCTGTCCCTGCTTGTACTTTCCCCCTTCCCTCTTTATAGAATTTTACTAAAGAATCACTAAAAATTCTGAAACAGGTTTGCTACATCCTATGGGGATTTTTGGGCCCCGTAGCCCTTATTTTGTAGGTTTATAGGCTCCATATACTTAAAGTGTGTTTGACTCATCTTTCTACAGGACTTTAAGTTTCCTAACCATTGGGTCTGTCTTTTCACTCCTTACTGTGTCTAATATGATGCCTTGCACCCAATAGGGACTGACAATATGTTTCTGACTCCCATAAAATGGCAATAAACTTTGAAGGTCCTTGTCCACTCTAGCAGTAACATGCTGCTATAATAGATTGATTACATCTTCCAACTGCATTTTGCTTCAGGCAAGGAAATTAGCAGTGTGGCATACTGTACAGTCTCTTCTTGTAAATCATTTCACATTTATTTACTAAGCTGTTGAATTTACAAGTTGAAGTTACTTACAGGGACTTCTAGGAACAGGCAGGACTTTGCTATATTCATGCTGATATTGTCACATTTTTCTAAACATGTATGTGGTAGGCTGAGTGATGGTCCCCAAAGATAGCTACATCTTAATGTTACCTTCTACAGCAAAAAGAATTTTGCAGGTGTAATTAAATTAAGAGATTACTGGGTTACTGGAGATTATCCTGGATTATCCAAGTAGATCCTAAGTGTGATCACAAACGTCATTATAAGAGGGAGGTAGAAAGAGTTTGTTGGACTACCAAAGAGGAGAAGGCAATAGGATGACAGGAGCAGAGAGAAATGTGAAGAAAAACGAAGATGCAAAGATGGAGAAAGGAGCCACAAGCCAGGGAAGGCAATGGATGCAACATTAGAAGCTGGAAAGGCAGGGAACCAGATCACCCTGCAAAGTCTCCACAGGGACCAGTCCTGCACAGTCCTTGGTTTAGCGCTATAAAACTCATTTTGGATTTCTAATCTCCAGAAGAGTAAGACAATAAATTTGTGTTGTGTTAAGCCACTGAATTTGCAAAAATTTTTTACGGTTGCAATAGGAAGCTAATATATTACACCTTTTTATCTTCTTGCCAGTTAACTCACTGCTTCGGATTAGATTTTCAACTTCCTGTGGGAGCACAGCATGTGTTCTTTTTGTGCTTTTCTCTTTAGTGTAGGTATAATTCTTCACAGCTGTCAAACTGCTAACTTTGGCACACTTGTATTACTCGCCTATATTATTACCAAGCTTGCAATACATTAATGCATGTAAGTGGTACACAGAAGAAAATGAAATAATTTTAAAAAGTTAAACTCATCTACAGTTATTTTTCTCCAAGTGTTATCCCACAATGTTTGCATCAGAATCACCAAAGGTTATTGTTTGAAATTCAGATTCTTGGGCCTAACCACACTAGAAGTTCTGAATCATCTCTCTCAGGCAGGGCCCTGCATTTAACACACTTACAGTTGAATCATATGTATTCTAAAGTTGAAGAACCACTGGACTAGAATCACCTGAAAAAGCTTTTGTTCATTTATCCCCACAACCAGCAAATCTCAAAGCTTGAAGAAATATTTAGCAAAAGCCTAACACACAGGAAAAATATGTATCATGTTTCCTTAAATCTGTTTCAACATCAGAGTCTTCAACGAAGATACATTCAACATGGCTGTTATTATTTTTAACTGTAACAACTAATCTTTCTCCTGCACAATAAGCAATAACAGATAAGTCGGATCCAACATTTGGGAATCAGAAAAAGTTGGTTAATCCTGTCACAGCCCAGAGATAAAACAGCAGCATTTAATCTCTCTGTGAAATCCCTCTGAGTACCTCTTTTGTAGTAAACTGAATTGCACTTTTTTGGTTGTTGGTTTGTTTTTAAACAAGAGAATAAAATTAGAGAATTTCCTTATTAAGCTATCTATTTTATGCCTGATCAAACTTCTTCAGCAAGACTGACAGCCAGGTACATCTGTTTGTAAATACAGGGGCTGAATGCAAAGTTGAATTCAGTATCAATTTAGTTTGGCCCATCAGTCCTTTGATTCCTTGATTCCCAGCTGCCTGCTGACCTCACTTTGACGAATGCCATCTTCCTCTCTAAATCAACACCATCCTGTTCAAGCACAACATTCTGCCTTCACTGATTATCTCTCTTGTATATTTTAATGATGCTGGCAGCCCTCTGTCCCCCAGGGTAAGAACCTCAGGACTCATTTGTTTGTTTATTCATTTTACAAGCATTTATTGAGAAGCTACTCTGTGCCAGGACTTCTCCTAGGTGCTGAGGACATAGAGTGAACCAAACAAGTAGAAATCCCTACTATGGAAAGATAAACACAATTTATAGGATGTTAAATAATAAGTTCAAAGGGGATTAAGAAATGTCCAATACCAAGGAAAGCATCACTCAGAAGGTATTATTTGAGGAAAAATATAAAGTGAGGATGTGAGTAACAGGGATATAGGTTTCTGAGAGGAATAAATTCCAGGAACAGCCACTTATCCATGTCCGTAAAATCTTCCTTGTATCAATTCTCACACCTCTCCATTCAACTCTTTTGTTAAATAAATTATAAAACGCCTACTCAACATTACTCTTATACCTCAAACAGATTTAATGTTGATATTTTTCTGCATATGCTTTGGATATTTTTTATCTTTTACACTTTACTGCATCTTTCCAACAAATCTATTAAATATTACTATTGACATTTTATAGATAATGCATGTCTAAGCACAAAATCCGATCTTTCATTCAGTTTGTCACATTAACTTTGTTAAAATATCTGGATTTTCACCTCCAAACATATAGTTTTAACAAAACACCTGAATAAGTTCCATGGGATTTTTTTAACATGGTAAAGTTAATGTTCCTGTAAAAGGTGTGAAGGGCAGCAAGAAAAGCTTTAAAGAGCAATTCCACAGAAGAATTAACAAAGAAGTAAAAGGAGAAACAGACACTAATATACACAAATTATCCTCAGCAAACTAGTGCAGGAACAGAAAATCAGACACCACATGTTCTCACTTATAAGTGGGAGCTGAACCATGAGAACATATGGACACAGGGAGGGAACAACATACACTGGGGCCTGTGGCGAGGGCTGGGGGAGGGAGAGCATCAGGATAAATAACTAATGTATGCAGGGTTTAATACCGACGAGATGGATTGATAGGTGCAGCAAACCACCATGGCACACGTTTACCTCTATGTAACAAACCTCCACATCTTGCACATGTATCCCAGAACTTAAAATTAAATTAAATTTTTAAAATATGTAAAATGTCATAACTGCAACACACTCACTTCATCCGATTCCCATCCCTCCTGCTCTAGAATTACCCATGGCCATGAAGTATTGGCTTCCACAATCAACTGTACAATATATTTTCAATTCATTTTATATTTGTTTTTTACTCGGTTTTACTTGGTATTATCCATTTCTCTTCAAACGAGTTGTACCAAGTTACATCTTACAAGTACAAGCCCTGCTTCCCCACATCCTCACCAAAATTCTATTTTGAGATATTTGTTAAACAATGGGTATGAAATAGTGTTTCATTGTTAGAAGTAATTTACTTATTTCTGATAATAGTGAGGTTAAGCATCATTTTATATGTTTATTGACACTTAATTTTTTCTCTTCTGCAAACTGCCTATTTTACCTGTCTATTCTACCACTGGATCATTTATCTTTTTCTTATGATTTGTAGAAATTCTTGTATATCCTGGAGAGTAATCCTTGGCCAATGTGCAATTTGCAAAAATCTCCCAGTGTATGACAGCCTTGCACATTATGGCCTTGATCAAATAGAATTTTTTATTTTGGAGGTAGTCAAATATCAAATGTTCTCTTTAGGGTTTGTACTTTCTGAGTCTTTTTAATGAAATCATTCATTGCCCTCAAGGTCAAAAGATTCTTTGTTTTCTTCTAAAAATTTAAGACTTTTGTTTTTCAAAGTCAGGGCTTCCATTCATGTGGAATGTATTGTGTGAATGCTGTGAAACGGGGATCTCATTCTACTTTTTCTGTGTGGATAATCAATTGTCTCTGTACTATTTATTGAATTGTCTTGCCTTTCCACTGACTTATAATGCCCTTCTCGCATATACTAAGTTATCATCTATACTGGCCTCTTCATAGTTTCTTATTGGCTAGTCAGTCTCTCACTGTGCCAATACCACATTCTGTAATCACTAAAACTAAGCAATAAATCCCAAAGCCTCGAAAGACCAATACCCTCTCCTTATTCTTTTTCAAAATGTCCTTATTATTTTGTATGAATATTAGGATAATTTTCCACACTTATACACAAAGTCTTAATGTAAATGTTGCTAGCATTGCACTGGATTTGCATGTCAACTTGACACCTTCAAAATATTAGATCTTAGCATTTTGCCCTTGGAATAATATCACTTGATTATTTCAGTCTTTGCCCCATTTCTAAGTTTTACAATTTCCTCCACATAAACCTTGCACAACTTCTATTAGATTTGCTTTTAGATACCTTATGGTTTGTTGTTACTGTAAATGGGATTTGAAAAATCATATTTCTAATCTATTATTTCTGATATTAACTACCTATTGATTTTTCTAAAGTGACTTTGAAACAAGTCAACTTTCTCAATTAATTCAAATAGTTTTTCTGTGTTGTTTTGTATTGGCTTGTCTCAGTCAGGATTTCTAGAACAATGCCAAATAGAAACCATGAAAGATGGTACCCGTATCTTATTTCCGACTTTATTTGGAATGCTTCTACTGTTTCACTACCAACTATAATTCTTGCTTGCAAGATAAGGAAGTTCCCTTCAATTCATTGTTTGCCAAGAATTGTATCATGAATAGTGTTGGATTTTTCGAAGGCTTTCTTCACCTCTCTTCAGGTAATATGTTGCTTTTTTTTCTTGTGATCTGTTAAGGTAATGAATTATAGTAATAAATTGTCTAGTGTTAATTATTTGCTTTCCTGGGGAGGTGGGGGTGTATTAGTCATGTTAGGAAACTCTCCTGTTTTGTTTAAGATAAAATTTAACTTTTCCTGAAGAGTTAGTGAAACATATCTAAACATACCTATAAAACTGTGTGAACCTGGTGGTTCTTTATGTAGAGGGGGAAGTGGTTAGAGTTTTGACAGCAGATTCAGTATCTTTAAGGTTCTTGATAGCTTATCGTTTTCTTAAAAATTATGCATTTCATCTAAGTTTTATAAGCATGAGCATGAAATTCTTCATAATACTCTCTATTTCTAAAATCTCTCCCTTATCTGCAATTATATTCAATTCTGGTAATATTTCTACCTTTTCTCTTTTTCCATTAAGATTGCCAGAAGTAGGTCTCACATACTTTTCAAGTAACTCTTTTTGGCTTGGCTGAGCCTTTTTAGTATTCTTTTAGCTTTTATTTCATCAATGTCTAATCTTATCTTGATTATTTCCTCCTTTATTTCCCTGCATAGTTGATCCTTGAACAATGTGGGGGTTAGAGGTGCTGACTTCACACAATAGAAAACCCATGTATAACTTTTAACTACCCCAAAACTTAACTATTAATAGCCTACTGTCAACCACCACATTGGTAACACAGTTAATTAACACAAATGTTATATGTCATGTGTATTCTATACTGTATTCTTACAATATAGCAAGGTAGACAAAAGAAAATGTTATTAATAAAATCATGAGGAATAGAAAATATATTTACTATTTATTTAATGGAAGTGGATCATCATAAAAGTCTTTCATACTCATTGTCTTCTTGCTGAGTAAACTGAGAAGGAGAAGAACGAGGAGGGGTTGCTCTTGCTGTCCCAGGGGTGGGAGAAGTGGAAGAAAATTCATGCATAAGCAGACTTGCGCAGGAAAAACCCATGTTCAAGAGTCAACTGTATTCTGCTATTTCTCTAAACTCTTCAATAAAGTGGTCATCTGATAATTTTAAATCATTCATGTTGTAAAGAAGACCTTTTACACTATCTCCTTATAGGCTATAAATCCCTCCTAAGTATTGCTTTAGTTGCATTCCACAAAATTTAATCAGCAGTGTTCTTATTTTTCATTAATTTTTAAATATTTCATAACTTTCCACTTGAATCATACATTATTTAGAAGTTTTTTTTAACTTTCTAAAGTCATAATTTTTCAGTTATCTTTTTATTATTGAGATCTAACTTTACTGCCAAAAGCATGGTCTCTTTGATACTGATTCTTGGTATTTCTTTTTTTAAAATACATTTTATTGTGTATATTTAAGGTATACTTGATGTTGTAAGATACTATAGCAAAATAGTTACTATAGCAGAATAAAGTAACAGCCATCATTTCACATGGTTACCCATTTTTCCCCTTTGACAAAAGCTTCTACAATCTACTTGTTTAAAAGAATATCAAGCAATATTTACACTCTAATGATCATTGCAGCACTAGTTACAATAGCCAAGATATGGAAACAACCTAGGTGTCCATCAATGGATGAATGCATAAAGAAACTATAACATGTATACACTGAAATATTATTCAGTCTTTAAAAAGGAGGAAATCCTGCCATTTGCCACAACATGGATGGATCTAGAAAACATTGCGCTAAGTGAAATACACCAGATACAGAAAGAAAAATATTGCATAATATCACTTATATGTGGAATTTTTTTTAAAAAAAAAAGTTAAATATATAGAGATAAAGAATAAAATAGTGGCTGCCAGGGTTGAGGTAGGGGGAAAAATGAAGAGACGTAGGTCAAAAGATATGAAGTAACAAATATATGAAATGAACCAGTAAAAAGATCTTGGTATTTCTTATTTTTTTGTGAACTAGTAATTGATGAATTTTGTAAGTAATAGGTATTACTGCCTTGACTCTTCAGTGTCTTTCTTTGGTTCCAAATGAATTATGAAATAATATTTCCTAATTCCGTGAAGAACGTTGTTGGTAGTTTGATTGGAATAGAACTGAATCTGTAAATTGCTTTGGGTTCTCTCTGGTTGCTTTATTTAAACACGGAAAGTTTTAAGTATACATAAAAGAAGAGAGAACTGAATACAGATTCAACAACTATCAAGAATTTGCTTCATCTATTTTGCTGAATTGTCTAAAGGAAATCACAGGCATTATGTCATTCTATCCATACTATATACATTTCCAAAAATATAGATATTTTCTTATGTAACCACAATGTTATTATCAACCTAACAAAATGATCTCTGGCTGATGGGTAGGTTTTCTCTTTGTACTTGGTGTTTCATAGTTTCACCATGATGTTTCAAGATGCGGATTTGTTTTCACTTATCCTGCTCAGTTCATTCTTGATCTCTCCCTCTACCTCACCCATCCAATCCATCATGAAGTCCTTTTAATTTCATCTCTTTAACAAATTTTTAATCTATCATTTTTCTCCACATCCACTACAATCCTAGTCAAGTGACTTCATCTTTCATATAGACTGCTGTAAACCTCATAACTTCTCACATCCATTCCTTCCCCTCTACATCCACTTTTCATAATGTAGCCAGAAGATTCTCTCTTTTTTTTTTTTTTTTTTTTTAACTTTTGTTTTAGGTTCAGGGCTACATGTGCAGGTTTGTTATATAGGTAAACTCATGTCACAGGGGTTTGTTGTACAGATTATTTTGTCACCCAGGTACTAAGTCTAGTACTCATTAGTTATCTTTTCTCCTCCTCTTCCTTCTCCCACCCTCCACCCTCAAATAGACCCCAGAGTCTGTTGTTCCCCTCTCTGTGTCCATGTGTTCTTATCATTTAGCTCCCACTTATAAGCAAGAAGATGTGGTATTTGGGTTTCTGTTCCTGCATTAGTTTGCTAAAGATGATGGCCTCCAGCTCCATCCATGTTCCTGCAAAGGACATGATCTCATTCTTTTTTTATGGCTGTGTAATATACCATAGTGTGTATGTACTATATTCTCTTTATCCCGTATACTATTGATGGGCATTTAGATTGATCCTATGTCTTTTTCTATTGTGAATAGTGCTTCAATGAACATTCTCTTGCATGTGTCTTTATGGTAGAACAATTTACATTACTTTGGGTATATAGCCAGTAATCGGATTGCTGGATTGAATGGCAGTTCTGTTTGTAGCTCTTTGAGGAATTGCCACACTGCTTTCTACAATGATCATCCCATCAACACTGTATAAGTATTCTCTTTTCTCTGCAACTTCACCAGCATCTGTTATTTTCTGACTTTTTAATGATAACCATTCTGGCTGGTGTGAGATGCTTTCTCATTATGGTTTTGATTTGCATTTCTCTAATGACCAATGATACTGAGCTCATTTACATATGCTTGTGGGCCACAGGTATGTCTTCTTTTGAAAAGTGTGTGTTCATGTTCTTTGCCCTCTTTTTAATGGGGTTGTTTTCTCTTTTAAATTTGTTTAAGTTCCGTACAGATATTGGATATTAAACTTTTGTCAGATGCATTGTTTGCAAACATTTTCTCCCATTCTGTAGGCTGTCTGTTTACTATGTTGATAGTTTCTTTTGCTGTGCAGAAGCTCTTAAGTTTAATTACTTCCCATTTGTCAATTTTTGCTTTTGTTGTGATTGTTTTTGGTGTCTTTGTCATGAAACTTTTGCCAGTTCTCATGTCCACAATGGTACCGCCTAGGTTGTCCTCTCGGGTTTCAAAGGTTCTTTCTAGAAGGCAATTTTATCATGTAGTGTCCATCTTAAAACCTTTATTTTCTCTGAGGCCTTCAAGGTTTGCATGGTCAGTCTAACCAGCTATGCATGTACTCTTTGTTTAATCTTGAACACCTTCTCTAACTACAACTGTCCACAAACCCCAAACACTTCTGAATTAACTTTTATGATCCTTCAAATTTCTCACCCTTATTTCAGGGAAACCACCCTTGGAACCCAAATGTAGGTCAGGGCTTTTATTTCATTATTTTTTCATAATTTTTCATAATGAATACTTGGCACAATAGCAATTTTGCACCTTCCCTTTTGTTGTGTGATTATTTGAATAAGATTATTCTCCCCAGGAGAATAAGAGGTCCCACGTTGTATTCACCACACTTAGAAGATAAATTGACACAAAGCAGGAACTCAATCAATATTGGCCAAATGACTGAATGAATGAATTACCATTTAGTAATTCCTCCTCTGTGCTGCTACTTTACTCTGCAAATTCCTATCTGATAGTACTTATCACACTTGACATGATTAACAGTTTTTCACTCAATCTCCCCAAACAGATTACAGCTCCTCTGGGCAAAGAATGTATTTGATTCACTTTTTCACTGCTAGCTAGACAACTGGCCTAGTGCCTACACACACACACACACACAGAGCGATAACCATGTATATGCATATTATATATTATATATATTTATGTGTATATAATTATAAAATAAGAAAATAAGTATATATTTTATATACATATTTTTAAGTATTTAAAATAATTTATTTTTAAAAATTATTATAAATATAAAATAAGAAATTGAGAAAAGGGCATCAGGCACTAGTTTTGTTTGGATCCCAGATGCGTGGATCTGAATTGATCATCCTTAATTTATATATTCATTTTTCATTCTCATTTTACTTATTTGAACACCTGCTATGCCCTAGGCACTGATTTAGGCACTCAGGACACAGCAATAAATAAAACTAAATTTCTGCCCACATTAAGATCATGTTATGCTACATATTTACCAGTGATCTGTGAAAGTTTCCTCTTCTGTTTCAGATTTTTATTTTTACTATCGTTTTCCCTTTTATTCCCTATTCCCAAGACCATTCTTCTTTCCTTTTTAGTAACTACTCTTTTGTACATTCTATTCATCAAATATATCTGTTTTTACATGTAAGAATATCCAGAAAAACATATAGTATTTTGTGTGTATTTTACATTTTTAAAATAAATGGTATTATGTTATAATGTCATTTTCTTCTTTACTTTTATTATTTGTTCATTTAACTAATTTTGAGATCTATCACATTTCTACATGTAAAATCTAGTGAATTTCTTTTGAGTATTCCATAGTATACCATCCTATGAATATAACAAGGTATTCATTTCTCTAAAAAAGGACACCTATGGTACTTCAACTTACCACATCCCAACATTGATATAACAAGCATCCAAGTACACGTATCCATGTGCATCACCTTGAGAGTTTCTCTCTGCCACATATCCAAGAGTTGAACTGCCATGACATCAGGATTAGCATACTCAATTTCCACAAGATCTACAGGAAGCTCTCTGAAATGGCCACACCACTTTACACACCTATCAATAGTAGAAGATGTCTCCCCTTGTCTTCACATTCTCCCTAGCATTTGTCAAGTATCAAAATTTCCCACTTTTGCAATTTTGATTATGGTAAAGTATATTTTATTATTTTAATATATATTTTTCTGATAATTGGTGAGATGAGTATTCATATATGTGTAAGAGGTTCTAAAACAGATTTCCATTTATATTCAAGTAGTCATGAGTATATTAAATGCTCCGTGACTCAGCAGTTTTGTTTGGATCCCAGGTGCATGAATCTTTTACCTCCTTTGTAAAGTAGGAATGACTAGTACTTCTCTTGTGATTAAATGGTTAAAAAATTAGCCACCGGGAATAAAATCTGTGACAAGAAAATGTTAGCTGTCATTATCTTTTACATTTTTTACTTTTATTTTTCATTCAAGTAACCTCTTCTATAAATTGCCCATTAATATCCTTCAACCACTTTTCTTCCATATTTCCTGTATATTCCTTTCTGGTTTCCATGAGCCTCTTCTATATTCTGGGTATCAACCCACTACAAATGCTTCTATCTGAATAAGTGAATGAGTGATCACAGATTGAACACTTCAGTTTTGTTTTACAAAACTCCCAACTGTTTGCTCTTTCTGCTCACTGCCTTACTAGGTCATTTTTGTGAACATAATTTTGAATGTCAATGTATTTTTAATCCGACCAATACATTTTAAATAAAATTTAATTTATATTCCATTTTTCTATGTCCACAACACAAATCTATAAGTGTGGGGGAAAAACAAATCCTAGTTCCAAACTGGAAAAATTAAACAATTGTACTTGTGGTTAAGCAGAAACAAGTACTAATTTTGTAAAAAGTAAAAAAAAAAAAAAAAAAAAAATGTACAGAAAGGGTACAAATTCTGTCAAATTTTCTCAGAGACAAGTACTTTGTCTCAATTTCAAAGTCATTATAATTCAATCTTTAAAATAGGCTGCCCAAACAGCATAATTTTCTGTGAGATTCCCAGAGGAACTATTTATCACTGTTAAAAGGCCATAGTTAATAGAATTCTTAGCAATCATTTATAAAACTACACAGAAAACCCTCAAAAAAGTCATAGCAGAGCACCAATAAACATTTGATAAGAATCGGTGTTCAAAGTAAATCTATGTCATGAGCCCTAAACTTTATGAACATTTTTCTAGTAACTTAAAACAACACAGAAATTGATAACAGTGGCACACAAACTGCGTAGCCCAGATCTATATAGGAAGCTATCATTACTAGATTATGTATTAAACAGATATTCAAAAGTATTACTCAACAAATAGTAACTGTCTTCATCTTGAAAAAATATATTTTATATAAAAATGGGGAAGTGGGAATCACAGCTAACCTAGAAATACTAGTAATGACCAGCCACCACCACTTCCATATACCACTCCAATGGGTTTCTAATAAATGACGCTATTTGATTTTTTTAAATGACAGGGTCAGGTGATCTATACAAGAATTCACACATTGGCCGGGTGCGGTGGCTCAAGCCTGTAATCCCAGCACTTTGGGAGGCCAAGATGGGCGGATCATGAGGTCAGGAGATGGAGATCATCCTGGCTCACATGGTGAAACCCCGTCTCTACTAAAAAATACAAAAGACTAGCCGGACGAGGTGACGGGCGCCTGTAGTCCCAGCTACTCGGGAGGCTGAGACAGGAGAATGGCGTGAACCCAGGAGGCGGAGCTTGCAGTGAGCCAAGATAGCGCCACTGCACTCCAGCCTGGGCGACAGAGCGAGACTCCATCTAAAAAAAAAAAAAGAATTCACACATTGACAAAAAAGGCATCTGGTCATCAACAAATTGTTTCTAGCTGTATCCATAATATTAAGTAGGTAAAACATCCATAATAGGTAAAACATTAAGTAGGTAAAACATCCATAATAATTAGGTAAAAGAGACACAATTAAGAAAATGTTGGCCAAATCTTTTCTTTTTCCTCCCAACAAATTCCAAAGCTGATATGCTGATTCACTCAGTCAATCATTCAATTTAAGCTTAATGAGTATCTACTGGATTCTGGAGTTTACAAAAATGAGGAAAAATTGACAACAACCCTGTTATGACTAAGCAGAGGAGACAAATGTTCATTTAAAAATCACACAAAGGTGAAATTACTCTGAAAGACAGGCTCATGGTCAACGTTACAAGAGTCTATACTGAAATAATCTGACCTAGTCAGGAGGATCAGAGAAAACTTCCCTGAGCCAATATCTTCAGAAGAATGAGTTAAGCTGGCAGGGAAATGAGTAGGGGGAAGCATATGCGCAAAACTCTAGGGTACAAAACAGTGTATTGAGTCCACAGCAATATCTAGGATGAAAAGAATAAAGAAGATGTAAGACAAACCTGGGAGAAAAGACGTATCCAGAATGTGCCTAGCTTTATGGCTATCTTAAGTGTTTGTTCTTTAAGTGCAATGGAAAGATATTGATGGGCTTTAGGAAAGGAGCTTCTAATTTAGAGCATGAATTGGAAAGGTAGCAAGAATGGAAACCAATTATAAAGATGTTGCCATAGTCCAATGGAGAGATAGTAGTAGCTCGGACCAGGTGGTAGTGATGGAGATAAAGAGAGGCTCAGGGACTCTAGAGATACTGAAGAGGCAAAATCAATAGGACAGGATAGGAAAGGAGAGAGGCAACAAATGCCTCTTTCATAATTTCTCCATGAATCTTTCCAGGCATTGTACTGCTTTCTCTATTATGGCTGCCAGTTGAGTACATCTCTGTATGTTAAAAGGGAGCTGCTCTCTTGCGACTGCTTGGATACCCACTCAGAATTTTCCATGGATCCATTAAAGAAATAGTTTCTGCACCATTTGTGATAAGGAACACTTTTAGTTCTGGATATTCTGTAATCTAAACTTTTGTAACATGGTGGAACTAATTTTGCAGACCAATATATGATCCCGTTTAACCCTGTGGGACATCCATTACTTTCATTGCTGTTAACTTCGTTTGTTTCTTCAGCACACCTGATTGTCACAAGCAGTGTGCTTACTTCCCAGAGCTTCATTCTCATCTAAGAATTTCTTGCAGTTTCTGAAGTATTTTGTCTGTAAAACCCGAAAAAGCTTAGAATTTTTTCTAACCCTTTTCTCCAGCTCTCCCATGTGTTGAACAAGGTGTATATGACAGAAACACAAACATGTTTAAAGATTTTTGCTGCAATTTATCCTTCAAGTTCACAGTCAATTGTATGCATTTGGCTAGTTCTACATGGCTAGGTTTGGATTCTTTTATTATAGACACTCATAGTAACATTGACCATGAGCCTGTCTTTCAGAGTAATTTCACCTGTGGGATTTTTAAATGAATGTTTTTCTCCCTTGCTAAGCCAAAACCACTACAGATGTTGTGAGTTTTTGTCATGTCCTCTCTCAACTGGAGTATCAAATTATTTGTTAATATCCATTCACATATTATGAAAACATGCCCAGTTTTAATCTTTAGAATGTATCTGTCCCCCTATTTTTTCTATCAAGCCTCATTTTCCATAAGCAATTCAGCAAGGGAGTTCAGTACCTAGAAGATCAAAACCTAGACAAGTAGAACAAGCCATCCCAACCACCTTCTGGAATTGGGGGGCCTATGCATCAGCACAGGCAGTCACTGGTTTAAAACACTGACTTTGGTGTCAATCTGTTACTCTGCCACTTAACAGCTACATGTCCTTGGACAAGCTGTTTAACCTACCTCTCAGTTTCTTATAAAATGTAACTATATTACATTATGTTCTATATTACATTATGTAACTAATATATTGAGAAATATAAAACATAGAGGGCTTGCAACAGAGAGATGTGTGGGAGCTATCATCGCCATTACTGCTGTCATCCTTGTTATGTTTCCGACTTTCCTCCAGGCATGACCATCCACCAAATGGGGAGGGATGTTTAAGAAGGAAAGGTTGTGCCAATCGTCTCTGTCTCCTGGCATGTTGAAAGTTACAAGATTGAACACATCATAAAGCAATTAATAATAAATTTCAAAAACTCAGTAAGTTCAGCAAGAATATATGGAGAGAGAGGAAGGGGTAAAGTGATGCTAGCATATGTGTTTGTTGAGGAAAGTCGGTTAGAGGAAGGAGTAGATTGTAGTTTTAAAGAAAAAAGTGCATAGAATATGGAAAATGGCACATAAAATGGTATATACCACCAATTGAAGAAAAGGAATGATATCACAGACTTGAATCCAGTATCTCTTTTATTTTATGACCTTTCAGATCTATGTAAGATCAAGCATATACTGGTTTGTAATTAACAGCTATACATGAGAAACACATGATAGCTGTTCCCATTTTACAGATGTGACAACTAAGTCTCAAAGAAGTGTCTCATTTATAGTTATATATTTAGAAAAAAACAGAGCAAGACCTAATCAGGTTTTATCACTTCAAAGTCCATACTCTTTTTACTACACCAAAGTCAATCCCAAGGCCACATGGCTTGGTCTTCTTTGACAAGAGTTGCAAATATAATTAGTTATAGTCACAAATCATCATCCTCAACAGAAAACAGATATTGTTAGGCCTCAGTGTAAAGTCAGTAGGGTCTACAGTTCTGAATGCTGTAAGGGTGTGTATTTGTTTACAAGCCCCTTCCCCTCCCCCCAAAAAAGGCAAGGGGACCTAAAGGCATGCCAGCTACCTTTTAAAAGAATCCTTTTACTAGAGGTAAAACAGAAGGAAGAAAAATCAAACCATGTTCATATTCAAGGCATCAATAAAGTCTCAAAGGTATCAAATAAAGTCCCTCTGGTAACAGCATTGCTGGTGATATTCCTTTCAAGATTGCCATATAATGCTTAAAATTTTCAGAAGCAGAGAGAGCATCTATTTGTCTAATAAAGGCAATAAAATAAAGTCAGGCAGTTTAGAAATGAAACCACGTATTTCTATGATGATTCAGAATATTTGTATGAGCAAATGAATTTCTGATATATATGGTTAATATTTCTAGGAATGCAAAGATATTCATAGGAAAAAATGGCAGAAATGCATGCTTAGCTAAATTCAACTTTATGTATGAGAAGTTACAACTATGGTATAAAATCCACAGTAGACATGAAACAGGATTACATCACTTACAATTGCTAATATTAATGGACCAGAGGGAGACTACGTTCCCTCAAGCTAGAAACGTGTCAGAGGGGAAAGACATACAATTCAGCTTGAAAAAGCAAAATCCATTAACCATGAAATAAGGAAACAAAAAATCAAACTTACCATATACCATATCTTACTGGAAAAAAATCTATTAGCAAAAAAGGATCTCTACTAAACAAAAGATTTCCAACTCAGAGAAAATGTAAAACTAAATGATTTCAAGTAAAGAAAATTTCCAGAAAATTCATATGGTCATTTTTATGGCCATCTATATCCATCAAAGTACCAACATATTTCTCTGAATATATAGATCTCAAAAGAATGCATACAGTTTGGATCACACTTAAATGTATTTTTTAATTTAAGAAAATATTATATTAACTACCACAGATTTAATGTGAAGCATTCCAAGTTTTTGTCTCTATTGTGAAATTACTCCATCTGGGAAAGAAGTCCTAGCTTCTCTAATAAGAACAGTAAGGCAAACAGAGATTTAACACCTTCAGTATACTTACATCAGTTAAGACTTATAACAACTTATTGAATAATCTTTTTAAAATATTTCACACCAGAAAAAAGGAAAGATGGCCTGAATCAAATAGAGAGTTGCTCAAATAGCAAGACTCCCAGATGTAAAAGATCAAGGCCACTGTCAGGGATCAAAGCGATTAACTGCCTCACCAGTGGTCCAGCGTGATGCAGAAGAGATGTGGTGCAGCATGCACACACCGAGAATTAAGCCAGCACACAGAGGCTTACTATTGCTTTAATGGGATTAAAGAAATAAAATCCAAAATGACTGACAGAAATATATTTAAAAACTGCTAAGAGAGTAAATTGTAAGTGTTCTTATCACAAAAAAAGATGTGAGGTAATGCGTATGTTAAGTAGCGTAATTTAGCCATTCCGCAATGTGTGTGTGTATATATATACACACACACACATATATCATGTTGTATACCATAAATACTGTATATATAATTTTTAATTGTCAATTAAAATATTTTTTAAAAGTTGATCAGCTACTTCAAGCACAAATGCTTACTCTCATAAACAATAAAGCCTATGTGTGGGTAGCCTTTCTAAGAGGGCCCCCAATGATTTCCCCTGCCTACTGATATTCACACCCTTCTGTAATTCTCTCCTTTTGAGTGTCACCTGAGTCTGGTAATATGCTTCTATTGAATAAAATATGACAAAAGTAATGGGAGGCCAATTCTAAGACTGGGTTAGACAAGACTGTAATTCCTCCCTTACGCTCTATCTTGTTCTTGTAGCCTGTTCACTCTCGTGAAGCCAGCTGTTGTGTTGTGAGTTTGAGTTGTGAGGGTAATTTGCCCTGTGGAGAGGCTCACATGGCAAGGGACTCAGGGCAGCCTCCAGCCAATGCTAGCAAGAAACTGAAGCCCTCAGCCCAACAACCCACGAGGCACTGAATCCTGTCAACAACCACATTAGTAACTTGGAAGTGCCCCCACCCCCAGTGGTGACCTGAGATTACTGTGGCCCCTGCCAATAACTTGATCACAGCCTCATGAGAAACCCTGAGTCAGATAACCTAGCTAAACTGCATTCAGATTGCTAACCCACAGAAGCTGTGAGATTATAAATGCTGCTTTCTAAGCCACTAAATTTTGAGGTAATTTGTTACACAGTAATGGATAATGTACAATTTGTAATGAAAACAGCCTCCTAATTAATACTCATCTATGAGTAAATATATTGCTGATTTTAGAATGCAAAGATCCTTGTCTCTACCCAAAATCTGATTATTCAGTTCCAGAACCACAGTATCTTTCACTTAGACTTGTCTTCTTGCTTCTCATTTGGTCTCCTCTGAATCCATCTCTTATGGGTGTGAGTCCCTCAAAAACTTAAACATTGAAGTCCTAGTCCCCAGAATGTGAATTTATTTAGAAATATGCCACATTTAGAAATAAGGTCATTGCAGATATAATTAATTAAGATGAGGTCATATTGGACTAGGCTGGGCCCCTAATCCAGTATCACTGGTATCCTTAAAAAGCAGACAGTTTGGATACACACACACACATGCACAGAGAACACCATGTGAAACTGAAGTTATCCTGCCTTATGCCAAAGAACTACCAGAAGCTGAGAGAAGCCTGAAACAGATCCTTCCTTAGAGTCTTCACATGACGCACTGCCTTGCTGACACCTTAACTTAACCTAGGATTTCTAGCCACCAAAACTGTGAGACAATGATTTTCTGTGGTTTAAGACACTCAGTTTGTGGTCTTTTGTTAGAGCAGCTCCCAGCAGGTTCAAGCCACCTTCTACACAGCTTGCCAAGAAAGATCTACTCGAAATATGAATCTTAACATGGCATTACACCTATTCATTCATTCAGCAAATGAGAGCCTCTTCCATGCCAGGCTCTAAGTTTGGCACCGGGCATTGGTAACAAAAAATCCAGCTGCAGCACATGCTAGCACAGTAGTAATAGGGTGCCTTTGTGATTGAGAAAAGGGAGCCATTCCCAGGCAGACAAATTGTGAAATGGCACCCCCTTGTGGAGGATGACTTAACATAACGGTGCTCCTCAGGGGAACAGTTAACACAAAAGCACACCACATGGGCAGACAAACCCAACAGCTCTATCTTGGCAAAGTTGGTAAGAGTGTGCCCGCTGGATTTTAGCATGCATTTCCACCATCTTGGCTAGATGTTTTTGTGAGGGACGGCTTGCATGCCCATTAATGATGGACCTGAGTAAGGGTCTATACCCTCTCTGCTCTCACGGATCTTTCAGAACTTAAATTCCTTCATGATTCAACATCAACTCTTTGTCGAGGATACCCAAGAATTCAGAATCCTGTGCTCCAATAGCCCAAATAGTAGTTTGCTGGAGCCAGCTTCCACAACAGGTCTCAACGTCCACAGAAGGCCCCAAAATAGCAGTGGAGAACGACATAATCTTCCAGAGGTATCCAGAAATACAGCACCTTGAGAATGAAATTTATGTTCTGTATCATTACCTTTGAAAAGCAAATGCAAATTTTGCATGTCATTCCATGATACATTCATTCTTTATTTCAATAGAAAAAATAATGGATTTTCCTCTCAAATTCCTGAGTAAAACTGATGTATCAAAATGTATTATACTTTCAGATTCACCCAACCAAGGAACACCTGTCACTGCTTGAGAAGCACAGAAGGCAAACTAAAAGGCACTCTGTGGTGTGACCTCAGAACTGTCCTTTTCTGTGAAGAAACAGGGCCCCTACCTGGCCCTGGGCTTTGAAGAATCTCTCTCTCTTTTTTTTTTTTTTTTTTTTTTTTTTTTTTTTTTTTTTTTTTTTTTTTGAGACGGAGTCTCGCTCTGTCGCCCAGGCTGGAGTGCAGTGGCCGGATCTCAGCTCACTGCAAGCTCCGCCTCCCAGGTTCACGCCATTCTCCTGCCTCAGCCTCCCGAGTAGCTGGGACTACAGGCGCCCGCCAACACGCCCGGCTAATTTTTTGTATTTTAGTAGAGATGAGGTTTCACCGTGTTAGCCAGGATGGTCTCGATCTCCTGACCTTGTGATCCGCCCGTCTCGGCCTCCCAAAGTGCTGGGATTACAGGCTTGAGCCACCACGCCCAGCTGAAGAATCTCTCTTTACCTCTTCAGCTGCCTGTTTCCCCAAGGGATAAAGTATCCAAGGGGTATGCCCACCAGGAGCCCACACATTCCTCCACCCCATTAAACAATGCTCTGTATACCCAAGAACACAAATCCCATGACCAAACAGCTCAGATAATGGTGTCCTGGAGGCACTCCTACTGGTTCACAAAAGTCCACTGTTATATTTTCAGAAATTTTGAAAGCTGGATGTTAGACATGACCATTATTAAAAATAAAGTGTATGAACTTAAATCAGTTATATTGAAAACAAAGGTAATTAGCATTTAAAACTCATCAGTTTCTAACTATTTTACTATTGTTTATGTACTTGTTATTTATGCCTGTTGCATCTGGACGGTGGCAATACTAGACAATGGTGTGCAACTGTGTATCTCTTCCCAACTCTGCATTCAATGACATCATGTTAGTAACTGGAAATTGGCTTTAGTGAGAGTATCTACACCATATAAATCAGCAAATACTGTAAGTCAGGGCTTGATTTATTTCTTCTTCATTGTCCAGGCAGAAGAAAGTGATGGAGAAAATATTAATAAAACCAATTAAACTTTAAAATGTGTCATGTCTGTAGCTTTTACATGTATATATTAACACAAAAAATGAGAAAACATTCTGTCACTATTTAAAAACTATTATACAATTTAGTGTAATAGTTGCACTCCTCATTAATTAACAAGTGAAGTTCTATTTGTTTGTTTCACTTGCTCAAGCCACCTTCTACACAGCTTGCCAAGAAAGATCTACCTGAAACATGAATCTCACCATGGCATTACACCTATTCATTCATTCAGCAAATGAGAGCCTCTTCCATGCCAGGTTCTAAGTTTGGCACTGGGCATTGGTAACAAAAAATCCAGCTGCAGCACATGCTAGCACAGTAGTACATAGGGTGTCTTTGTGCTTGAGAAAAGGGAGCCATGCTCTTTTCACTTGCTCTTCAACATAAATAAACATATCAACTACTGTGCCATATGTCAACCACATAGGAATTATAATCAGAGAGCTAGTTGTTAAACATACCAGCACACCGTAGGCCCAGAGTCCATTTCCAAGGCCAGCACGAACCTCTTTTTTTAATCCTTCCTCTCAAGTCTGGACCATGCTACCTGGAGTGTGTGCTCCTGAGGGACAGATGTGCAGCCAGGGGTGTTCATTCATAAGAAAAGTGTTCCTCAAGATGCTTGACCAAGCAGGAGTAGAAAGACAAGAGGGTTGGCAGCAGGTCAAAGTTGAGGGGTGGAGGCTTGGGAGTGGCCTCCACTTCTGCATGTATCGGGGAAGTCCAGGACCCATACCACTCTCTCTAATTGTATTTTCTTTTGCACACCAACAGCACACCAGACTACTTGGAATTCTCTGCACAACTGTTCTTGCCAAACCCTTGTTCATGTGGTCCACTTGCATGGGATGCTCTTTTATTTTCATCATCCTATCACTGGGACCCAAACCAGGACATGGCACACAGTAGGACTCAGCAGTTTAAAACAATGAATACATTAACTTTACAGATTCCAATCTTGGTCCATTATCTATTAGCTATGTGGCATTAGGCAGCACATTTCAGGCCCTCGGGCTTTAACTTCCTCAGCAGCAAATGAGGATTAATAAATCTTTTTTGTAAACATTAAAAGATATGTGATAATTATAGTAGCAACCTTTATTAAGCACATACTTGCTAGGCATTGTGTTTGATGCTTTACACAGATTATCTCATTTTAATTCCTGCACACTTTACCTCTATGAGAGAAGTATTACAATAATTATGTCCATTTCAGAAATGTGGAAACAGGCTTTACAAGTTTATGTCTGTATCATAAGACTCAACAGATGTTCATCTACTCCTACAAAAGCCATAATATATTTTGGGTCAGTATTTAACCTTCTATAAATTTCAATACAGTGATTATTGAAATATTAACAAAGATGTAGCTCATCTTTAATCTGGCTATAGATTCAGGAAATCTTGTCCTGAAAAGCAAATGAGTCCAATGAAAAAAAATACATATAAGAAATGTAATAAATATAGATAAAGGAAATTAAATCTAATTCTACCAAATAACTGGTTTAGACAGACAAGAATAACAATAGCAAGGTAAGTTTTCAGTGAACAATGTGATAGAAATTATCTATTTCAGGGCGCCAACCAGCAAGAGGTTCCCCAGCCCTGAGAAGGGATCTCCCATTCTAGAAACAATGAAGGAGAAGTTCATTTTAGGAAGTTCAACCCTCCCTTTAAATCTTTTAAGTCTCACATTACTCTATATCAATAGTCAATTCTTTTTCCACTTCAAAACTCATATAAGAAAGTATATCCATTGGGAAGAACACTCATCATCGGTTATGAATGATTTAAAACAAAAAAAACTGAAAACATAAACAATTGGCACAATAAACAGGAGGGAATACATAAAACTGAACTTAAAGTAACAGTTAATAGGTTGACAATTACACCTGGCTTAGGACAAGAAAATGTGGAGTATTATGGACTATAGCAAGAATCATGTAAATCTTAATGATATTTAACTTTGCAACTCAACACAGTTGACACTTGAACAGGTGTTTGAACTATGCAAGTCCATTCATAGGCATATTTTTTTCAATCAAATGTGAACTGAAAATATAGCATTCACAGGATGCAAAATTTGCATATATAATCAGCTGACAGTTTTGTATATTCAGATAGTGCAGGTCAACTGCGAGGACTTGAGTATGTGCAGAGTTGAGTATGCACAGGGGCGGGGGCGGGGTGTTTCCTGGCACCAATACCCAATACCCCACATATCCTGAGGGACAATCGTACTCATATTGAGAAGCGACTTTCTCTGTTTTCTTCTTTGGGAGATTCAAGTCTACAACATCAATATATGCTACCTATAAAGCAGCGTGATTAAGACCATAGGCTGAAGTCTGACTGCCTGGCTTAGAATCCTGGTTCTGAAAGTTAGTTATGTAGCCTTGTGCAAGTTTTATAACCTCTTCGTTCCTCAGTTTGCTTAGTTACACGATGGAGGTAGAAACAGGACCCACCTCATAGGACGTTAGAATTATTACATGTGCAAAGCACTCACAACAGTGCCTGCCACATAATAAATGCTGTACACTGGCTATAATTATTAGCATTATCATGAAAACTGAATAATATCTCAAAGCTTAGTTGCTACAATGGCTGAGTTCCAAATAGATGAAAGGGAAAAAAATGCTCCATCCAAGGATCCTGTCTATAAAACTATATTACACAACACTATAGTGAAGAAAGAAAATCAATGAATGTGTTCTAATTCCTATATGTACAACTTCATCTTCCTCTAATATTAAGAAAGACAATAAAAATAGCTCTTCCTCAAAGATACTAGTTAAATCTACTTATCAAACATATAAATTATACTCCAATGTTTTTCTCTTTATTCATTGCTTACCTCACTAGTTAATGAAAATAAAAAAGATTAATTCACCCAATTCCATATCTCAGTTGCCTATACTAATCATATTCTCTTCATTATTTCTTTCTTTAGGAAACAGGCAGAGTATATTCAAAAATACTATTTAGGGAGAGATATGTCTCAAACTTTTAGCAAATACTGGAACCTCCCACTTCTTGAAAACCCATTCTGTTTTGTAAGAGTTCAAGATACTGAAAATTAGTTTGGAGTACACATTTAAAAAGAAATGATTAGTTGAGAACTAAAACAAATTCTTAGTATGGCAGATTTAACTTATTTTCACTTAAACCACATTGCTCAAGTATTTGTCAATCTAACAAAAAGGTTATAACCATGATTTTCTTTAAATTAGGTTATTGTGTAATGATAAAAATGAGTGAATAGAATCAAAATATAACAGTAAAACACAATTTGAAAGAGAAGTAACAAATGTGGGCAATTCTTTCTCTAAGTGAGCTCCAATTTTATTTCAAATCACAGAAATTTGGGAGTTTTTAAAGTCTTTTCTTTGTACTCATATTTGTATCCTGAGCAATGATTTTGAATTGTGTATTTCAATCCTTCCTAATACTGACTTATTTCCTGCTGTTTTGTAGCTTGTCATTTCTGTAGACTAGTTCTTCCAAAATCATTTTCAAACATTCCTTCTGAATATTCTTGTAACTTACCAGCTCAGGATTTTGAAGAAGTTAGTTTTAGAAGGCTTTTAGAACTGTCTTTATAAACACTAGATTCATTTTCTATTAAATATACATTATTTGTCCACAGATACACAGGTTTTAAATTCTGTTGATTCTAATTCCCAAATATCTTTCAAAGACTGCCCCTTGACTCTGTCATTGCTATTGCTAAGTTCTACCCCTCACCACTTCTCATTTACATTAATGCACTAATTTTAGAACTCTCTCTGCTTCTAATCTTAACTTCTTTCAATTCATCCAATTTTCAAGTTTTCAAAAAAATTTCCAAAGCAAGCATCTGATAACAACACTATCTGCTTAAAAACCATCAATGCACTCTTTCATCTATAGAATAACAATGAATCCTTTAATGTGAATAATATGATATACCAGTTAGAAAATTATTTGCAAATAACAGAAACAAAGTCAGACTTAAGAAGAAACATGGGGTGATTCACAAAACTAAAGCTGGAAACCATCATTCTGTGCAAACTATCACAAGGGCAGAAAACCAAACGTTGCATGTTCTCACTCATAGGTGGGAACTGAACAATGAGATCACTTGGACACAGGGTGGGGAACATCACACACCAGGGCCTGTCAGGGAGTGGGAGGCTGGGGGAGGGTTAGCATTAGGAGAAATACCTAATGTAAATGATGAGTTGATGGGTGCAGCAAACCAACATGGCACATATATACCTATGTATCAAATCTGCATGTTGTGCCCATGTACCCTAGAACTTAGAGTGTAATAAAAAAAAAAATACTGAAGGAAAGACTGATAAAATAGATAAAATAGAATGAGAAAAAAGAAGTTCCAAGTCTTAGAAACACATGGATGGTCCTTTAGGGACACCCTCCATGTCAGCTGTGGGTACCTCAGCTCATACACCATAAACTAACAGAAGAAATGGGCAAATAACATGGCTTAGCTGAGTTAAAGTCACTGCCCACTCCTGTATCTAACAAGATTATACCCAATGGGAGGTGATAGTTTCTGTGGCAGAGACTGCTAATTATTCACAATATTCTGTCTTTTCATCCTATTTTTAGCTTCATATGTAGTCCTTTATATTAAAGCTTATAATTTTACCATTCTACACACTGTGTGACCATGTTCTGGCCAATGGAACATATGAGGGGAAGTGTACAACTACTGTGTACAACTCTGGGAAGTATCCTTAAAGACGGGGACAAGCCTTTTTCTCCCTTTCCTCTTTTCTGCTGGCTGGAATGCAGGAGTAGATGGGTTGAGCATGCATCTTGGACATCAGGTGGCTTTGAGACTGGAAGCCACCCATGTAAGGACAATAGTATAGAGTGAAGTTGAATCCCCAACACCATGAAACACCACAGCAGCATCAGACTGACTACCTCTATACTCCTTTTATGTGAGAGAGAAGTAGGCACATTTCTAGTATAAGCCACTGTTATTTGTGGGGTTTCCATTATGTGCAACTAAATCTAATCTGAACTAAAACAGTTCCTCATAGCAAACTCAATGTGTTAATACTGGAAAAAAAAGTGAAATGAGTGCTAGACAGAAATAAAGCAATAGATGCTTACTGCACACAGCCATTCACTTTATGCAGAGTTCATTTCTATTTAGGGTTGCCCAAATACATCAAGCCTTATAACATAAAAACATTTGGCTGGTTGAATTGCATTTATCTGCTTCATCTGAATAGCTAACTTCTACAGACACCAAGTATCAGATCATCAATCATGACTTCTCTGTCATTTTCTGAGTTCCCACACTCCCTCGTGAGTTATGCAACAAGGGGAGATATGTGGCTATGAAGTTTCTTCAGCGTTGTCACAAATTGAGGCAAGAAGGCATACCTGTCTATCTTTACATCAGACAGCCATTTATTTTGCCCTTACCCCTTCTCTCTCAGGGAGATAAACCTTGGCTGAATAAGGTCCCTGTGGCCAAGGGCAACTTCCAGAGTGGGACTCAACTATGATCCTTCAGTAGCAGGCATCCTCAATGGGTAGGGGATAGGTGAGCACTAGAATATCCACCATAGTCATGGGCTATGTCTCATTCATTTCTAAATGTCCAGTGCCTAACATTATAAAACCATGATTTGATTTTGTTTTGAAGGAACACATGGATGGATAATCAAACCAATAAATAATTATGTCTGTTTTCAGGCAGAAGGAATAAAATCAATAGAGGAAAAATAGAAGATGCTCATTAGAAACATAATTATAAAAGCAAAATCCTGCTAGATAAAGTAAAATAGAATTGGAGTACCCATCAGCTCTATGCTGACGTTCCTTAGAGATGAGGCAAATGAGACCCCCAAAAAACTTAAACGGCCTTATTAAGATACACTTTCAGTGTGAAATGGCACAATCAGTAGGTGCAAGGGTTAAGGCATAGGTACAGAAAGATAGTCTTGAAGATAAGAAATGATACTTCATTTGTTGAGATAACAGTGGATGAAGCTAGTAACACTAGTCAATATTACTGGAAAGGTAAAGGAGGAATTTGAAAGCAAAGGTTTCAATATTTTCAGTAAAATATAAGGTAAACATAATTAGTAGAAATTAAACTGTGTAAGAGCTTCAGGACAGTGAAAATTTACCGAAAAGGAAAAAATTACAGGAGTATCCTAAGAAATCAAGAGATGTGAAGAAGGTGGACTTTTACATAGGGATTGCTCCACCGTGCTGGAAATTCAGTTAAAGCGAGATGGCAATTACCTAGCATTCAACGGATCACAATATTCAACACATCAAAGAAAAATGTTATTTCTAGAATTTTTACTTAAGTAATATTCTTATACTGAAAATACAGATAGACTCAATTTGTTTACTTTAATATGATCCTTTCCTCCTATGAAAAGCCAATTTCAAAAGAGAAAGATTTTAAAGGCTTTTTCCTCTTTAAAGAACACAAACCATGTTGATTGCAATATCTTGAAATTCTTGGAGAAATCATATATTAAGAGTCTCCTTTTGTTAGTTCTCTCTATAAAGACATGTTGTAGGTTCACAAAATTTATCTAGAATATGTCTTCCTCGTGGGACTTAAGTTACATTACCATAAGCAGCAGTAGCAACAGCATCTTCATCGTCATCTGCGACTTGATATGTTTATGGCACATCATTGTTTGCACAGGGCTTTACATACATCAACCACTGAATCCTCTTTGTAGCCTTGTGAAGTAGAAGAAACTTATCCTCAGTACAAACAGGTGACGTGGGCAAAGTCATATAAAGAGCGTATGTCAGATAAAAAGCTAGAACCTACACTCTAACTCCTTTTGGCAAAGTACTTCTGTCCCCTGTATACCACACACTGATGCTCAAATACATTCTTTTCTCTGCCATCAATGATCCCACATTCTGTAGGTGATTTTAGCTATTTCTTCATCTTTCTTTAATTATTTAAAAATTACCAAGTGCTACAAGTAGAAAACACCAATTAAGATCACATTCTGTTTACATGATCAACCCGAACCGTGACATAACAACTGCCAAGCAGAAAAACAATCATCACCACTGTCCTTAGTTAGAAAACAGCAGGATTTTTGCCTAAGGCAGGATGGTAGAATAAATTCTCACATTGGCAATAAAAAGCTTCAGAGGAAAAAGCTTGGCATCAATCTAATAAATAAGTATAGCCAAGAAAGAGAAAAAGCATTTCTTTCCAACATTCTGTGTGAAAACATAAGCAGGCACAGCAACACTTGTACAAAAAGTCATCTGAAACATATTTTCGAGTTCCAGTTAGCTGAAAATTCCTGCAGATCCGAAATTTCTTTAAGTTGCTTTTTTTTCTGAGTTCTGTTTGAAGATTTACTTGATTTTGTCGATAGATTTTTCACAGGTCTCAACTTCCCAGCTAAAAGTGTTGCTAGTATTACGTGTAACCACAGCCAATTACATGCAATGGGAAAACAGTGTATTTTTCTGCTACATTTAAATGTTTGCAGTGGGCTGACAATAACAATAATAATAATAATAATACCAGTGCAAATTTCAGAGATGCAT
This sequence comes from Piliocolobus tephrosceles, assembly GCF_002776525.5. Lineage (NCBI taxonomy): Eukaryota > Metazoa > Chordata > Mammalia > Primates > Cercopithecidae > Piliocolobus > Piliocolobus tephrosceles. Next base: position 69,695,982 of record NC_045443.1, on the reverse strand, counting down.
ATTAGGGACAGCAGGTAACGGCAGGGAGGAAGCAGTGAATCCAGACCAGCAAAAGATATAAGCAGGAACTCGTCTGACTCAAGCAGTTTGGGAATAATGCAGATAAATCACAGAGCATGCAAAAGGGAAGAGAATGCATTTCAGACTTGGCTCAGAGGAAAAGACATACAAGACACACTCAGGGAAACTGAATTTATACAGTCTAGAGAAAGAGCTTCAAGGAAGGAACCTGATGATAATCTATAAATACCACCAAGGCAACACCATAAATAATTAAGGGGAGAAACTACTCATTGTTTCTGAAGTAGGTCTAAAAATGAAGTTTTAGATTTACTTCTCCCTTTGTTTCTTCCTTGCATCAGAGCACATGTGTATTGAGAGTTGTTTGCTCCTGCCTGGGATATACTGGGGCAGAGCACCAGAAGGGTGAGTGCCTGAAGCTCCTCTGTCCCTGCATGAGGAGCATGACTATCTCCCCTTCCTTTCAGCCATGCAGCTCATCCCGGCCTGAAAAGAACAACTACAGGAGCAGAAGGAAAAGACCTCTGTCAGCTGACACTCCAGAGACTTGTCTCTGCCACTCCAGGAAGCTGGAGCAACCAGACCTTCCTAAAACCCAAGCAGAGAAGTGGGCTTCGTGTACGTTACTATCATTTACTGTTGCATCTAATTGCTCCAAATAGTACAAATCATGTGCTAGGATGGGGCTTCTCAATTAAAATGCACACAAATCACCTGGAGAGTTCCTTAAAACGCAGATTCTGATTTAGTAGGTCTGGGGTGAAACCTGAGATTCGGCATTTCTAACACGCTCACAGATGACATCAATGCTGGCAGTCTGCAGACTGCTTTGAGTAGCGCTGTGGTTTGAATGTGTCCCCCAAAGTTCACACACCGGTTTTGGGAGGTGGGGACTAATAAGTGGTGACTAGGTTATGAGCACTTTGCCCAAATGAATGGATTAATGTTGTTAATGCAACAGTCGGTTAGTTATCGTGAAAGTGGGCTTGTTACAAGAGTGAGTTTGGCCTCTGCCTGCTCTCTTGCTCTTGGACACCTCTTCCCCTTCCACTTTTTGCCATGGGATGACACAGCACAAAGACCCTCACCAGATACTGACACCACGCTCTTAGACTTTTCAGCCTCCAGAATCATGAGCCAAATACCCTTCTACTGTTTGTAAATTATCCAGTCTCAGGCATTCCATTGCAGCAACACAAAATGAACTAATACAAGTACCAAAGCTCCAGGAGCTGAGTTTCTTGGGGGAGACAGACACAGAAAGGGATAACTAAATGCAACATGTTGACATGCCATAGGCAGCTAACCCATCCTGAAAGGCACAGAGAAAGCAAACTTCATGGAGAGGACAATCCTCGAGCTGATTAAATACAAGGAGAAAGCACAGAGGAAATTCCCATGATATTCTCATTCAAAAATAATTAATATGAATAACTTTTGGGATTAGGAGAGATTGTATTAGCTGCTGATTTCCTTTTGTTGGTCTAAGATTTTACAATGTTTTAACGTAAAACAGTGTGCGGCACAGGTTTTGGAGTCAAATAACCTCTCTGAGCTTCAGTTTTCTAGTGGCAAAACAGGTATAATAAAACCTGGCTCTGAAGTTTTAGAATAGATAATAAACAGTAAGTTCTCAACAAATGTTAAAACTCTTTTCTCCTTATATTGGCACCTAAAGAAAACTGCATCTCCAGCCTCACCATAAATGCTCTATCCCACATCCTACATATGTACTTCCATTCCTGACTACTTAAATGTGCTTATGTCTAACAAAAATCACATTAAATTTACAATTTTACTTCTTTTTTTAGATGTGTTAAATGTATTATCCAACTTGCTCACTAAGCATTTCTAAAATAATTGTTCATGAACCTCATGTTATTTAACAGAAATACAGATGTGGCAATTGTACACCCTGGGTTTTTTAAGACAGCTCTGAATTTCAATATCCTGCCCATTTATCAAACTATTCTCTCCAATTTTGGACTTCCAAATATGATTAGAGACACACAGTTTCTGGGAAATATTTTACTAAATGTTTCATTCAATAAGTTCAAGTGTTATTTAAAAATTCCTAAATGCAAAGCTCCACAGGGCAAGCCTACATGATTATGACACAGTCTGTGCCCTCAGTTTGCTCACATTACAGTGCTCATGGAGAGCACTTACTTAATGAATGATTGTGTGTGTGCAGAGAGGTAGTTGGCAGGAGGTAGGGGAAGATCTGCGTGATATACGCCTACCTAAGTACAGTCTGGTGTTTGGTGCCAAATGTCTTGTTTTAGTTCCTGTCTACTTTATCTTTCTGGCCCACCACAGAAAAGACTGAAATAAAAGATGACTAAATGCCAAATTAATTTCTAGTGTCATACATGGGTGCCCACTGGTTCATTTGTATTTAATGTCTGCAGTTCAAGGAATGGTCTTCCTAAAATAGATATAAAGGCTTTGCAGTAATAATGGGCTGTGCTCCCTGAAATCTCCGGCTAGAATCTAGAATGTACCCCCAAGAGCACATAAAGGAAATTATCTGTGATTGGCAAGCTGTAGTGAATTCTTATAATTTTATGTTGCCTCAGCATCCATTTTGAGTATAAGTTTAACTCTCTCATGCCAGAAGCAGGGCACAGTCACCCTTGACACAGTTTCTAGTTCTATACCACACCCAAATGGATTAGGCTGTGGCCAGAGGTAAGAACTTAGAGGCATTTCTCCTGCCTACCAGACTGGGCTCTCTGCTTTCCTGCTGCTTCCTTTAAAGGGATCATTCTGGCATTTGCCTGCAAATTTAAAGTGACCAAGATCCTATTCCTTTTATATACACTGTTAGTTGCCATGCTCTATTCTGTCTCCCTGCCTGACTCTTTTCATTCCTGCCTGGCATGACCCGGGGATGGAGGACTGCCCTCAATCATTGCACCCTCCTCGCTCAGGATCTGTAAGTAATAAATCTTTCAACTTATTTCCTATTGTGGTGGTGTATTGAATTTGTGCCTTCCATCTGATGAACTCGTGCCTACTCAGGCTGGGTTTTCCCTGGGAGGCCAGAGTGAACACAAGGTCAGGCTCCCAGTGCTACAGCAATGATCAGGCATGGATAAACTAGATATGGATCAGACAAGAGCTACAAGGGCATTTGCCAGGATAAACAAGTTTCCTAGCTGAGGGACTCCCTGGTTGCAGATCAGACAGCTGGGCATCAGGCCACCTGCCAGGTAAAAGAAATTTCCTGTAAAAGATACACTACAAACACCCATATCCGGCTCTCCTTCATTTCCTATTAGGGCACGGTTGCTAGCCTCTCTGGTGCTAGAACCCCAATTTAGTTGTGGACTCTTAAAATGCAAGCTCCTAAGGAATGAGCAGTAACAACAAGCTAGAGTTCGAGTAGGAGTTGATTTGGAAAATACACTATTCTTACCTCTATTCTATCATAAAGAATCGGATAGAACCCTGTAGCTACTCGTTAAATCATTTTTACTGAAGAAAAATTCTGGCAAGAAAGGAAAGATCTACAAATGAGCAAAATGTCGACTCTGGCAATTATGATGATGAATGATTTGCTGAACAATATATTATACAGAGATTTTTACTCTCCATGAACACTGTAACGTGATTATTTTATGCCGTGCCCCTTGAAATACAATTCTAATGGTAGAAGCCACTACTGCTCTTCTTTCTCCACTTTCAAAGAATTAAAAGAGAGAGTAATTAGGAAAGCCATTCAGAAGACTCTCAATACACCTAAAATTATACCCATTGCACTAGCTATAGAGAATCAAAAGGTTGACTTTAATCCCTAAATAAATGGACCATAAAACATCACTTCTCTCCATGTACTGTCACTTAAATTTGAATTATTCAGCATAATAATGCTTTTTTAAAAACCCATGTTTCTTGAAAACTAGAATTTCCAACAGGAAGTCTATGTACTCCTGAGAGAAAAATATTAAGAGATGACCAGGGTTCAAAATAACACTTTACCTCAACCCCAAATTCAAATCACTGGCTCAATCTGATGGTGTTAAGATATTTTTGTCCCCATTTCCATCTTTAGAAGTGTATTCATGCCATATAGGCAAGAGGATCAAACAAGATTTATTAAGGGCATATGTATGCATTCTTGTCTATACACTTAATCATTGAGATTTGTGAATTTCCATCTCCTGAGTTCCTATCACCCATATCTATCCACTTGTAATGCATAGAACAAGAAATTTTCAGTAGTACAGAGCTATGATTTTAACCTCATTACTGTCACAAATTTTTCACAATATCTCCCCAAAACACTTTTTCTAAAATTAGGTCTCAATTCTCTTCACCCAGATTACTACTCTCTCCTAGTCCAAATTCCTAATTGTTAACATTTTCCAATTCAGGCAACCTTCAAATCTACTAAAAATATATTTCCTTATTGTTTTTATCCTCACATCAAATCTTATAGTACGACATCAATACATATTGGTAAATGTTTGAGAAAATCTATATTTTCTGATTTAATTTGTATTAGTTTCTCCATCATCTAACCAATCTGTTAGTCTTCACTGAGTGCCACCAAAGTTCTTTGCCCTGAGTTAGAAGCCGAAAAAAAGATAGAAAGGTACTGAGTGCACTCTCCATTACCAGGGACATTACATCAAGGACCTGACAACCATTAGTCAAGGATTTTATTTCCTTTGCATCCTCATAAATTCCTAATTTTCCTTTGCTCATTCTAGGAAATGTATTCATCTCCTAAGTCAGACTGTTCTTCAAAGGTGGTGATAATTTCAGTAAACTTGAGAAGAGGGCAAATTACTAAAAGCTAAATGGTCTAGTGCTTCTAAAACGTTAAGGTCTAAATGAATTGTCTCAGAACATTGTTTAAATGTAGATTCCGATTCAATAGATCTAGGCTGCACCTGAGATTCTGCATTTCTAACAAACTCCGAGATGATGCCCGATACTGATGCTGCTGATCATTGAATAGCAAGGGACTCCATTGTAAGGTGTCTGAGAGCAGTGTCTCTGTCCTTCAACTCTCATTCTAGTGCCTAGCCCAGTAGACTCAGTACCTAGTATGTAGTAAATATTCAATAACTATTTTAGAAATAAATAATTAGTTGAGGAAGAGACATTATTAAAGAAGAAGTGATATGGTTTGGATGTTAGTTCCCTCTAAATCTCATGTTGAAATGTGATTGCCAGTGTTGGAGTTTGGGCCTGGTGGGAGGTGACTGGATCATGGGGGCGGATCTCTCATGAATGGTTTAGCACCATCCCCTGGGTGATAAGTGCGTTGCCACTCAGTTAGTTCACTCAAGATTTGGTTGTTTAAAAGAGTTTGGGGCCAAGCATGGTGGCTCATGCCTGTAATCCCAGCACTTTGGGAGGCCAAGGTGGGCAGATCATGAGGTCAGGAGATCGAGACCATCCTGGCTAATATGGTGAAACCCCATCTCTACTAAAAATACAAAAAATTAGCCAGGTGTGGTGGCAGGTGCCTGTAGTCCCAGCTACTCAGGAGGCTGAGGCTGGAGAATGGCATGAACCCAGGAGGCGGAGCTTGCAGTAAGCCGAAATTGCCGAAATTGCACCATTGCACTCCAGCCCGGGTGACAGAGCGAGAATCTGTCTCAAAAAAAAAAAAAAAAAAATAGTTTGGGACCTCCTCCTTAGCTCTCTTGCCCCAGCTCTCACCATGGGTTACACTGGCTGCCCTTCTGCTATGATTGTAAGCTCCCTGAGGCCCTCATCAGAAGTAGGCGCCAATACCATGCTTCTTGTAAAGCCTACAGAACACTGAGCTAATAGGACTTCTTTTCTTTATAAATTACCCAGCCTCTGGTATGTCTTTATAGCAACTCAAGAATAGCTTGGTACAAGAAGTAAAGAATATAGACAAGGAGTGCACTCACCTTAATTCAACTTTCCTTTATGTAGAGTTGGTCAAATAATTTCTAAACCCAGCTTCTCATTCTAGTCATTCAAACTGATCCATATGTAATTCAACATGCCTATCTTTCCACCTCTTGCCACACAACTTCTTCTAGGTTGGGCCATTTTCCTCATTGCATGTATACAAATGCACACTCATCTCGTAGAGTGCCCTACAATTTGTTCCTTTGCCCTCATAAACCTGGGTCCACCCACCTTTTCAGCTCAAGTCCTACCTCTTCCATGAAGTCCTGCCCAGCTTGCTCAGCCATACCCGATGCCACCCTTCCCAGGAGGTCTGTATCTCATAGCTATTTTTAGACATTGGAAGCAGAGCAAAGTGACAAGTGAGCAGTTCCATAGCAGAAATAATTAGTTCATTCGATAGCATAGTAATGAAATGTCTTTCTGTCAAGGCACAATTTACTGAGAGAATTAACGTTCTTGTATTTCTACAGTCCCTGCTAAGTACGTAAAGAGAATTAATCATCTTCAGCAGCTTTTTCCATTCTTTTCTTGGAACACAGGGACAGGTCAAAAATATGACTCAAGCTATACAAAAAGACAAGACACCGGTAAGTGCTATGGGATAGGGGTTAGCACACGGTTTTGAGATCAACACTTACATTCAAATCCCAGCTCCATCACTTGTTATATCTATGTCTTTGGGTAAGTCTTTTGACTTGTGGGAGCCCAAAGCACTACACTTAAAGAGAGTAAATGATATACCCAATAAAATTTTGTAAAGATTAAATGAGATAACAGATGTGAATTGCTTAGCAAATTGCCTGGCATACAACAGGTGTTCAAAGTTTGCTATTGTTACTATTACTACAGAGGGTTTCATGTCGGCAGTGGTTTTCAAAATGTGGTTCTCGGAGCAACAGCTAGCAACATCACCTGGAAACTTGTCAGAAATGCAGATTCTCACGCTTCACCCCAAATCTCTTGAATTAGAATCCTGGCAATAGGGCCCAGATACCTGCGTTGTAACAAGCCTTCCTGGTGAATCTGAGGCATGCTAAAGTTTGAGAGGCACTGTTCTAAAGATTGAGGAAACTGTAGGTGTAAACCACCCAACCTTAGTGTCAGGCACAGGAGGGACTACCCACTAAATGTCTCCTAATTTTTTAATAGGATATTATTTTCGCTCTGAAAGTACTTTATTTTCCTACTTCCCAGCACTAAACTGCCCTGCCCTGTGTATGAAACTACCCAGTTACTTCAAATTACAGAGCTGCCTAATTGCTAGCCTTTGACAGTGCTCCAAACTGCTGCTCACAAACTATTTAATTGCTTATCCAATTGCCTACGTAGAAACACCCCTGGGTCTAATTACCAGCCGCTGACCCCTGGCTGCAGAAGCATGACCACAGGCTCTCCCATCGCCGTGAGAGTAGCATTCCAGGCAGAGCGCTGTTCTGACACTTCCGCTCGCTCACGTAACATCCCCGTGGCCACATGAACCAACTATGTGCATCATTCTGAATTGCTTTGGCTTTTTTGAGCTTTGGGGTTTTTTGTTTGTTTGTTTTTTGTTTTTGTTTTTTTTTACTTTTCTTTGCCTTTATTTTTTAAGAATCGGGAGGTGAGGGGTCGGGCGTTAGGGAGAGTTGCTTTTGTTTCCTTAACAGCAGAACAGTAAAACTTTTCCATAAAAACTGTGTATTGCTCAAGGCCAGGCCGTTAAGCAGCTGGGGCATTTTGGGCACTGCCTGTTACTGATTTTATTTCCTTTCCACTGCACTTGCAAGCAAGTCATTTATCTTTAAGTTAGCAAGCAAAACATGGGAAATAAAAGAAATACGTTTTATTTAAAGCAGTGTTTGTGGCTAGGCATGAGGAGGGAAATGGGCACTACCTACACTGACCTCATTTTCATTCCACAGAACTGACAGCGGATCAATTTATCTTTTTTGGAGTCCCACATTCATCTCTCATCTCTCTGATTCCCTTATGTTTCTCTTGGTGCTTTCCCTCCACCCCTCCTGTCATATCAGTGTTCTCAAATTTTTAGGAGAACAAATTGAATCCAGGCCAAGGGATTTCTTCTTGTATCAAAAGCCCCTAGACATCTTTTTCCTCTCTGAGGGAATTGGCATAGGATAAATAAGCCATAATTTCATGGTATAAACTAGATGGGAACCTCTTTTTTCTCCATCCAAATGGGACAAACAATAATCAAAGAAAATGTTCTACTTCCATCATCTATTCTTCTTTAATATGGGTATATATGATTCTACCATTCATCAATACAACCTGTGACGTAATAACGAAACAAAATAGGAATGAGCTATAAATATCCTCAAAATACAAAGACATTGGTTTTTTGAACACATTCCATTTGCTTGCCTTTAAAATATTACACGACACCCACTTTAAAGACTTGGTAAGAAAAATTATTGCATTACCAACATGGATGGGTAAAAATGAGTTCAACGCATTTACTATCATCAGAGTAAATCTCTGATTTCCCAAGATCTGCTCTAAATATACCTGATTCATGTTTCCAAATCAAACGCATTTTCCTGTAGCCTAATTTTTTTTTAATTGCTTGTTTTCTGCTATTTAAACTTTTAAGGACTGGTTTACCTAAAGTGGATAAATTCTACGCCCACTATTGTTTATTCAATGAATATCCAAAAGTAAGAATGTGCCTCTAGCTTTGCCATAATGCCCTCTGCTTCGTTTAACATAGTAGACAATACATAATAATCACTGATTTTCTTATCTGTCCCTAACGAGCCAACTGTGAGCCGGGAAACATCTACTATATCCCAAGAGTCTAGCAAAGGACAAGAATATGATGAGCTCTTCATAAATATTTTTGTGATAGAATGAATAAAGAAGAACTTTACAAAACTTTGAGGCTCTTTTTTGTATTTTTACATAGACATATTTTCAGTGGCACCAGAGAAATGAAACCACATAAAAAATATAACTTATAATCTTTATCCCATATAAAAGATAAGTTATTTCAAAGAAGCTTATATAATTTAACTATTAAACTAGTTATTATGGTATAAGTTAAAATAAACCATGAAGTATTTACTCAAAAAGGATGATGCCAATTAGGAAAATCCCTTGAAATTATGCTACCTAAAAACTAAGAGTATGACAAGATAAACAACCTTTGCAGCAAAGAAACTTTTCTTCTCTATAAAATTACTTCACCCAAGTCTTTTCATGTTCAACCATTTCAGCAAATTTTTTTCTGGCCCAGTCAACTTATTATGCATGTGTAGTACAGGTTCTGTCTAAAATACAATATGGTAAAAATACACTAAAATCCCAGAAGTGTCTAGAATAAAGATGATACACATGCCCCCACAAAGGCCCCAATCATAAAGACACACATTGCTTTCCTATTTTTATCTTCCTCAGATCATGATGAATTAAATCATCAATAATCCAAAAGTAAATGCAAGATTTAAACTTTAGGCTTATGCACAAGCATTTTTTAAAAACCAATAGAAATGTGAATGTTGTTTCTGAAAAGAATATAGATCAAACTTAAATTTAAACCGTTAAATTGTAGTAAGGTGACCTACCACGAAAAAGAAATTCCAAATTAGGCAATTACTTATAATGTGTCTGTAACACTCAGCTTCTGTTTTAATCGTCCTTGAATGCCTAGCCCACCCTATCAAGGGGAACCTTTATAGAAATCTAATTTTAGTGTGTGTCAATACATGGAAAAACAAAAGTACACCAAACTAGCATCAATTTCAGAATGGACTTTTCAGACCTCAGATTTGCATATTTGGCTTTGATGGATATAATTCACGATCTGACATGGTTTAAACGTAGCAAGCCAGGTTTCTTCCTCTGATGATACTCGTGAGCCATTTACAATGCATGTCAGTATGCAAAAATCCGAGTGACTGGTGTTGATTAGACAAAAGCCAAGCAAGGACAATTACTAAAACTGGGCTGCTTGCCCTGTACACACTTCTAGTAAGAAAATTGATGAGGAAATGTGTGTGAGACAAGTGGCGAAAAGAAGCCTGAGCGAAACAAATTCCCAAAACAATCTTTGGAAGTCAAAGCTGGGATTTTTTTTTTTTAACATTTACAGTCTGACATGTAATCAAATAGCTTAGGTATTAATTTTATGTTACATCTTTTTTTCTTTTAAAATTAATCCCATAAAAGAGAACAGCTGCTAAAAGCTAGTTTCATCCAAGATTTAAGAAGTTTCAAATGAAAAAAAAAGAGTTCAAGTCTGCAAGCAGATAAACAAAAAAAATTTTTCCTAAAATAATACACAACTTCTCTTAATTGTGGTCTTAGAGCAGTTTCCCCTGTTGCTAATGTTACTATAAATATAGTGTTGAATTCTGAAAATAAATCTCTATGGTCAGTTTGGTGATTCAGTGTGTTCTGCTAGATGATCCATTTCATTGTAATGATTCCCCAAATACAAACAGTTTTAGAACATCATAAACGTAACCTAAGTTCTTTAACCAGGAGAAGTCTTCATGATGTGAGAAAGGACATTGGCTTATTCATTCACACACTCTCCCAATCATGGGAAATCTAGACCATACTCCTATCACTGCCCAACCCTCAGGTCTCAGCCCTCTACCTCCTTTTCTCAGTAGAAGTTCAAAGGTTAATTAAAGGAAAATAAGAAAAGGCTCCCTAACTCGGGCTTCATTCTCACTAATTAGAGTTCCTGCTCAGTGTCTCCAACCTCCATGCCCCCTTTTCTCACTAGACATGTTAGCTCAAACAATTTTCTGAAATATCTTTGATTCTGTGAAAGATATGAGTGAGATAAAAGTTCTCACAAGGAAGTCAGACCAAAAAAAAAAAAAAAAAATCAAAAGCTGATAATAGATCTTATATCTTCCTCCAAACTGCAAAAATGTATGCTTAAAGGAAGGAACAACACATAGAATCATGAAATCAAACAACTGTAGAGCTTGTAGGTATAGCAAGATATAGATATATAATCATCTAGCTCAGCAGTTCCCGAATACGAGTCCCAAACCTGTTGCCACTCCTTGTCAAAGTGTTCACCATTAAAGTCAAAATGAAAAAAGTAAACGCAACGTAGCAAGTTTTGATAAGGCTCAATTTGTTCAATGTGAAGGATTACCTGTTATTCTGAAAGTGGACTTCCTAGGTTTTTGGCGTTAAAATACTTTATTTAATGGAATAATGGTAATAAAGATGATTTGCTTGGGGAAGAGTTACTTGTGATTACTTGACAAACTAAAAGTTGACAAATCTGTGTTGGTCTACAATATATTTTTCTTAATTTTCTGTTGTGTGAATTTCCTAAGCTTGAAAGTTTATTTAATCCAAACACTATTTTTTTTTTAAATTTTACTTTAAGTTCTGGGATACATGTGCGGAACGTGCAGGTTTGTTACATAGGTATACACGTGCCATGGTGGTTTGCTGCACCCATCAACTCGTCAGCACCCATCAATTCATCATTTATATCAGGTATAACTCCCCAGTGCAATCCCTCCCCCCTCCCCCCTCCCCATGATAGGCCCCAGTGTGTGATGTTCCCCTTCCCGAGTCCAAGTGAGCTCATTGTTCAGTTCCCACCTATGAGTGAGAACATGCGGTGTTTGGTTTTCTCTTCTTGTGATAGTTTGCTAAGAATGATGGTTTCCAGCTGCATCCATGTCCCTACAAAGGACGCAAACTCATCCTTTTTTATGGCTGCATAGTATTCCATGGTGTATATGTGCCACATTTTCTTAATCCAGTCTGTCACTGATGGACATTTGGGTTGATTCCAAGTCTTTGCTATTGTGAATAGTGCCGCAATAAACATACGTGTGCATGTGTCTTTGTAGTAGCATAATTTATAATCCTTTGGGTATATACCCAGTAGTGGGATGGCTGGGTCATATGGTACATCTAGTTCTAGATCCTTGAGGAATCGCCATACTGTTTTCCATAATGGTTGAACTAGTTTACAATCCCACCAACAGTGTAAAAGTGTTCCTATTTCTCCACATCCTCTCCAACACCTATTGTTTCCTGATTTTTTAATGATTGCCATTCTAACTGGTGTGAGATGGTATCTCATTGTGGTTTTGATTTGCATTTCTCTGATGGCGAGTGATGATGAGCATTTTTTCATGTGTCTGTTGGCTGTATGAATGTCTTCTTTTGAGAAATGTCTGTTCATATCCTTTCCCCACTTTTTGATGGGGTTGTTTGTTTTTTTCTTGTATATTTGTTTGAGTTCTTTGTAGATTCTGGAAATTAGCCCTTTGTCAGATGAGTAGATTGCAAAAATTTTCTCCCATTCTGTAGGTTGCCTGTTCACTCTGATGGTAGTTTCTTTTGCTGTGCAGAAGGTCTTTAGTTTAATGAGATCCCATTTGTCAATTTTGGCTTTTGCTGCCGTTGCTTTTGGTGTTTTAGACATGAAGTCCTTGCCCATGCCTATGTCCTGAATGGTACTACCTAGATTTTCTTCTAGGGTTTTTATGGTATTAGGTCTAACATTTAAGTCTCTAATCCATCTTGAATTAATCTTCGTATAAGGAGTAAGGAAAGGATCCAGTTTCAGCTTTCTACTTATGGCTAGCCAATTTTCCCAGCACCATTTATTAAATAGGGAATCCTTTCCCCATTTCTTGTTTTTCTCAGGTTTGTCAAATATCAGATGGTTGTAGATGTGTGGCATAGCCGGAGGCGTCACGCTACCTGACTTCAAACTATACTACAAGGCTACAGTAACCAAAACAGCATGGTACTGGTACCAAAACAGAGATATAGACCAATGGAACAGAACGGAGCCTTCAGAAATAATGTCATCTAGGTTTTAAGCGCCGCATGCATTAGGTATTTGTCCTAATGCTATTCCTCCCCTAGGCCCCCACCTCTCAACAGGCTCAACTCAGAAGGTCTGTAATGCTACCTTCCCTGTGTTCATGTGTTCTCATTGTTCAACTCCCACTTATGAGTGAGAACATGAGGCGTTTGGTTTTCTGTTTCTGTCCAAACACTATTATTTTATAGATGAAGCCTGGTAAGATCAAGAAATTAGAACAAAGTTATGCGGTCTAGTAAGTGCCAGAATAAAATATAGGATTTGTCTTTTTTGATTAGAAGTCAATGCTTTTTGTTTTTGAACTGTATAGGTGTCCTTTAAAAATAATAATAATAAAGACTATTTTTTCTCATGAACATGGAACAGTTGGTGGTTAAGAAAGAGAAAAGACCCTCCAAATATTGGAGTTGCTCTTTTTTTTTTTTTTTTTTTTTTTTTTTGAGACAGAGTCTCGCTCTGTCGCCCGGGCTGGAGTGCAGTGACTGGATCTCAGCTCACTGCAAGCTCCGCCTCCCAGGTTTACGCCATTCTCCTGCCTCAGCCTCCCGAGTAGCTGGGACTACAGGCGCCCGCCACCTCGCCCGGCTAGTTTTTTGTATTTTTTAGTAGAGACGGGGTTTCACCATGTTAGCCAGGATGGTCTCGATCTCCTGACCTCGTGATCCACCCGTCTCGGCCTCCCAAAGTGCTGGGATTACAGGCTTGAGCCACCGCGCCCGGCCAGTTGCTCTGTCTTTATGCAGTTTGTTAATAATGCCAAGCACTTGGAGAACTGAATTGATAACTGTTTTGAGTGGTTCCACAAGAATAAGACTCTTTTCCTCCAACAAAATGGCAAGTTATTTGAGTGAACACACCACATCAAATGCCTGGTTTATAGTTCCATAAAACAAGAATCATATTTTGTGTTGAAGCATAGTGAATTGCACATGTTACTATCCAGTTAATTTAAGCAAAAAAAAACCCAAACCTACTATTAAAATAAGAATTGGCTTGCTTGTATTGTCGATTTCACTAAATAGTTCCTCATTTCAAAGTAATTAAACTTATCCTTAGAATAGAAAGATTTAACCATGGTGCTCAACATAGAGAGAAACATGGCTTAATAACCATTGATTAAAAATCACTGAAAGGCTGAAAATAATAGAGATCTACAGATGTAAACAAAAGATTAAATACAGGTAAAGTACTTCTGACAAAAGGAAAGTACTACCTTTTTTCTGGCCTTTATTTTTTTCTATGCAATAATCCCTTATTTTGTTGGTGTTATTTGTTATATTTGCATGGTTTCTTTATTCCTAAAACATGGAATTCCAGTTACAACAACAAAATTGCCACTGAAGTCTTGCTTTACAAAAGGCTGTTTGGTAAACAGAACTGTTCATTTGTTCTAATGGCTTTCTTTTTCTAGATTTTTTCCTTTCTGGGATTTGAATAAACATGTGAAAATACATAAACCTCTGAAGATAAAAATCTAAACCTCTTTAGTGGTCAGTGTTAAAAGAATGGTGGCTACATGAGAATAAAACTGGAGGGTACAGATTTAAATGGAAGAAAATAGAATTTCATTTAGAATTAAGCCTTTAAAAAACAACGTTATGTCTACGTAACACAAAATAAGGGTTTTTTTCAAGTTAAAAAAAAATGAAGCAAATGGCTCTGGGCAATGTTTTTGTCAAAAGAGTTCCACTGAGTTTCATTCTGCTTTGCTTTTTTAAAATTCTTTTTCTATTTGGATTCAAACATTTGCCCCTTTCTTTTAGTACCCCCAAGAGGAACATTTTGGCTCAAAACCTTGCAGCTGATGATTGACATTCCAGAAGTAAAACCTACTGTACATTTAGGATTGTGATAACCAGCAGTTCCTAAAAAGTCAAGCCATATCCAATGTCTAGAACGATGTTTGTGACAGAAAGACAAGAGAACATCATTTAAATGTAGTTATCCACTAAGGAGCTTTATAAAATCATACCTAAAGATGCTGTCATAGGCCTCCTTCTGACATAGAAATCTAGTGATGAAAATGAAGGTCTGTAAAGATTCGAAAGTGAAAATAACTTACTGTTTCAGGAGAAAGTTATCCTCAATATAAATTTTTCGTTTATGCAGTGACATTCCGCCCCGTTTCCTGACTCTAATTTCTCCACAGAACCAGCCCAGCCCATTTTTCACTATGTCACAAATGTAGCATGGTTTGTATCCACTGGAGTCTGAACTTCCCTGCCTAACTCCCGAGCCTTGATCTGATGACTCCTGTGGACAACATTTAACAACAGGAATTTTCAGCTCAGTCTGACTTTTCACCTGACATCTCTCCCATGTATCATTCCCTTTCATATCCTTCATGACGTTTTTACCTCCATGTGAAAGGCCCATTTCTCCTTCGCTGTAAATCCTCCCAATCATCTGCACCTCCCCTCCTCCGGGAAGCCTTCATCTATTCATGGAGGCAGTATGTAAATATCAGGGACTATGGTATCAGGGAGACTAAGGTCCTAGTCCTGGCTCTGACACATTTACTTATTTTTGACTCTGTCATTTAACTCCTCTGGGCCTCAAATCCCTCTAACATTCCTGTCAGTTTTAACTTGATGTTAACAAACAAAAAGGTACTCACTAAACATGAATTATTTTGATTACTCCAGCCTCACTACTCAATTTTGTTAGACTTTTTGGTTCCAAGGAAGACAGTGAATCAAGGAGCTGATGCAACTGAGGGGTTATTGTAAGGATAAACACGCACAGGAAGTGTTGAACAATCTGGTATCAGGAAGACCAGGCATTATAGTCAATTTTGGTCTCAGAAAGCATAAAACTTTGTAGCAAAGCTGAGCCTTGGGGTTTTCAATAAATATTTTGCCCTGTGACTGAAGTGGTCATTCTGTGTCTACTTCTCTGCTGCCATCTCTATCAGCCAGATTCTCCTTTCCATCTCTCTCTCTCAGTCTCTCTCTCTTTCTCTCTCTCTCCCTCTCTTTCTCTATCTCTTCATAATTTCATCTTGCAAGACCCCCATCCATGACAACCCAACCTCTCTATACATCACAATTGCCTTTGGCCTTCAATTCCCACAATTGTCTCGTTCTGTAACTATTTCCTAGTTCAAATTTGCTAAGAGGAAATTGGATAGGCTCAGTTCATATTTTGGCACGAAGCCTTCCCAAGAGTCAGTCAGAGTCTATGGACTAGCTTCTTTTGTATCAAGTGCCCTCGTATAATCCAGTGATTTGTGGAACTGAGGTGAGGGGGTAGAGTCAGGATCACCTGGAACAAACATGACCATGAAAAAGCAGCCCCTTACGAACCATGACCACCTATTTGGAGTTGTGGGAAGGACAAAGCTCCAGAATGACAGCAAGTAGATTACTGTCCTTTTCTTAGAACTTAAACAACTTTCATTATCAATAGTTCTAAAGTTTACTCTGTTAGAACACATTCTAAGGAACAACACAAGTGGAGAGGAGGGTTATGTGTAGTTAATCTGGAAAACTATTTCCCACCAGATGATTCTAATAAGCCACTCTCTGCCATTCACATCCAGGTGGAAAACCACTGCTCAATAGGATCTAATTTATCCTTTTATTAGACATCACTTCTTATTGTTTACTATTTCAATTTTAGTGTGTTCTCCCAAATTAATTATTACCTTCTTAATTGTAGGCATTGTGCTTTATATAGACACATTTTTTGTAACCTTTCTCTTTCTCCTTTCCCAAGATCACAGGGAACCACATGAGTGCTAAATTAAGACTTTCTTTATAAATATATATGATTTTAGCACTGGAAAGAACTTTGGAAATCTTCACTCTACTTGTTGATTTTAGAGATAAGAAAACAGAGTCCAAGACAGTGAAAATGGCTAAATGGCTTCTCCAATATTACACAGCTAATCAGTAACAAAGCTAGGTCAAGAACCCAGGTAGGCTAAGTCCCCAGCCAGGCTTCTGTACCCCCTCTATCCACTGTTAACTAATACACAAATGTGGATAACTCAAGCCCTAAAAACTCATTTACAGTTTATCATATAACTAGCTAGCACTGAATTTGTCAGGTTTTTCCTCCAATACCAAAGTGGTATCTGCAAATCTGTATACATATTGAAAATCAATCAATCATCTCAGTGTTTTCATAAAACATCAATTACCATTATTTACAGCTGTTATTTCTATAAAGTTGTTGCAAACACTGAATTAGCAAATACTGAATCATGTCCCTGCGCAAGATACAAGTTTAAGTTACCGTGAGCCTCTGGTCGCATCTTTGTCAACCCATCAATACATAACTTTGTTTGATATCTGTTTCTGTTAAAGGCAGCTTATTTAATATATACTGTTCATTAACATTGAACTCATGATCAACAACAATATAACTCGTGCCTGTACAAAGTATATCTAACATACTCCTTTCTTTATAAAGCATATGGCAGCCGTCTTGCACACAGACACACTAGATAACACTTAAGCACTACATTTGGGGGCCATTTTAAATAGCAATCCTTAAGTAATCACCAAGAGAAAGAGTTCCTGCAAAATGCAAGAAAATAGATCACAAAAAGAATACCTGTTTACAGTGTGAGGGATGAAACAAGTGGGTAGAGTATCTCCTTGTTCAACCTCAGCTGAGAATGTTGACTTCAGGTGACTCAAATTTTTTGCCATTCTGTCCATGTTTTTGAGTGACCATGAAAGCACCACAAACATTGATTTGGGGGTTACAAATACATTTCAGCAAATAGGAGAATTTTCAACCAAGAAATCCATGAAGAATGAGGATTGACTGTACATATACAGACTGGGTGAATAAACTGTGTCCTATTTTCTCTTTGATACTTTATGATCTCCTATGCATAAGAACTACTATAATAAGCAGTCAACAGTTCCTTTGATGTTAGTGGAATATAGCCTCTAGGACTCTTGGTGTGTGTCTGTGTGGGTGTGTATAGATATATATGTGTATTATTCACAACTAGGCAGAGAGCACCAACACTAAACACTAAACAAAATTATACATTATGTACAAATGGTTATTTACAAATATTGCTGCTTTTGTATTTACAACTATATTAACCTTGCATTTTAATGTGTACCTCTATAATGCATTCACAGTAAAGAGTGCCTTTTAGAAACAAAATTGAATATATTTAGAATATAATGTATATATATTTTAATGCATATTCACTAGAGAAAAGGCTTTGTAATGCTTGGTAAAATAAACGCACCTTTACTTTCTGAAAACAACTTACAATGTCTTCTTCCTTGGATCTAAGTAGCCTCAAATGCAAGGTGAATTTTGAAAACACTTTCCAGAGCAGAAATGGTGAACAAGTATCCCAAAGGTCAAATATCATGGTTGGTTTTCCCTGAGCAGTGTTAACCCACTTTATGTATTTGTTTAAACTTGGGGCTAACTGCAAAAAGTTATAAATTGACAGAGCTTACAAAAATTTAATTTCCTAAATTATTTTGAGAAAAATTATCTGTGCACACCATCCCCAATCCTTTCCTAGAAGCCATCAGCCAGCACTGAACAGTGGCTGCCTCTTGTTCAGGGCACTTGCTCCCTTCTGTTATCTCAGTTTCTACCACTTACTACTCATTCTGTGTCTGAGTGTCAACTGCCATTTTGCTTTTGTAAAATTAAAAGATAAGCATTTCTATTACTAATGCTTCTATCAAATATGACATAAAAATCGCTGAGAATCACAAGTTTATTTTTCTCTCACCCTGCTCATTCTTATTGTCATTCGAGTTGATGATTCCTTTTCTACACTAAGGCAGATACAATTCCCACTAATAAGTTGAAATATCCTTCACTTTGAATCAAAGCTTAATTAACAATCTTACCTATAGCTCTTTACAGTTTACAGAGGCTCATGCATTATTTAATTTGATCTTTCTAATAAAGCTAAATTGGCTAGAGCAAGTATTTTCACCCTCACTCTACCATAAAATGCAAAACTTGCAATGATTAAACAGCTTGCCTGAGGCCACAAAGCTAGTAACAGACCAAGAAAGGTGAAATCCAATCTTCTGATTTGAAATCTAGAGCTTTACCTAATACACTCTGTCATATAAGCAAAAGGGCTGACCCACATTTTATCACATATTGCATTTTTTAAAAATACATCCTTTTTATCAAGGTAGAACTCTGCAGTGACAGAAATTAAGGTATTGCTTTTATTTTTATATTTCACATAGAAGAGCCAATGCAATTACATTACTTGCTACACACACACACACACACACACACACACACACACACACAGTCAACCCTCTGTATCCACAGGTTCTACATCTGACGATTCAACCAACAACAAATAAAAAATCTTTAGGGAAAAAAATGGATGGTTGCATCTGCACTGAACATGTACAGATTTTTTTCATGCCATTATTCCCCAAACAATACACTATAACAACTATTTATATAACATTTACATTATTGTAGATACTGTAAGTCATCTAGAGATAAGTTAAAATATACAGAAAGTAGGTGTAGATTGTATGCAAATACTATTCCATTTTATATAAGGGACTTCAGCATCTACAAATGTTTGTATCTGTGGGGGGTTCTGGAACAAATCCCCCATGGATATTGAGGGATGGCTATATGTATATGTATGTACATGGCTCTATGTGTGTGTGTATGGACCCTGGTGCACACATATACGCTCCTCATTCCAAACAAGAACTGAAGCAATTTACAAGACTAAAGTAATTGAGAAAATCATGTGTAAGGCGAAATAAAAGTAGGGTAGATAAAATAACACTAAAGGGTTCAAGCCTTACCTGAAGAATCAAAAAATAAATAATTTTTAAGCCAGAAGTATTATTAGTACAATAATAAAATGCCATAATTATCAGATGCTTTAGTAGGGACCATATATTTTACTCTGAGCTTCCTAGCAGTCAGCAGAAAGAGGGAAACATCATCAGCTATTCAATTCAATTATGCCCAGAAAGAAAAACATGTTATTGATTTCTAGGAAACATTTTTTTCCCAAGAGTCCTCATAATGTTCCCTTTGGGCAATATAAAGTACCAGATACTCCACAATATTAAAACAATGAATAAAAAAATACACAATGGTTCTTATTATCTCTTAATGCAAGCTGCCAGCATAATGCCAAATCACAGTTCAGTAAAAAGCAATCTTGCAAAGAGCCAACATAATGCGGTCCAAGTACTCAGAAAATCTGATGGCCAGATTAATAAAAACAGATAGGTGATGATTGATGATAGAGAAAGATAGAGAGAGATAAAGTTATCACCTAAGGAAGTATCTAGAAAAGCACACCTTTCAGGTGTTCCATATGTACCATTTTTTCCATCCAAGTTTTGATTAAGTATTGAGCAGAAAAGAGTTCAAGGTTAAAAATCTCTGACAAGTTCTTGACATACAAATATTTCATGTTGTTGATTAAAGTCACATCCATAACTTCTGATGGTCTACTGAGGTGGACCTAGGTTTGATACTAAATATGAAATAAAGAGACCCACTCCCACAGTTCTCCAGAGGGAAGTCAAGAAAGGACCTGAGGCCAAGGTCAGTGGCACTTCTTTTTTCACCTAAACACCTGGCCCCTCTATGAGACATCAGAAAGCAAAAAAGGCTACAGCACTTGACTGCTTTCCTGAGCTTCAGGCCTGTGTCATCCCAGTCAGCTGGAAGTCTCCATCTGGCCTAATGTCTGCCCTGAAATGTGCTTTTCTATTCCTGTATTCCCAGTATTAACTGGTGACCTCCCATCCTACCCATTCATTCAACTCCAAGCCATGGTACACCATCCAGTTTCCTCTCCTTACCCTTAGCTCTCATCAACTGTGCCCCCTCTCCATGCCTACTTCCACTATGTTGATTCTGGAGAGAATCTCCTCGTTTGCCTTGCAGAATCATCCTACCAATGATTTCTCTGCCATTCCTTTCTCATATGTACCCTCCCCCAGTCTGATAGAGTAACCATTACAAAATAATAATAATAGCATTTATTGATTGAGATTTTACCACCTGCCAGGAATTGCTCTAAGTACTTATTATTTCATACATTTCTCATAACTCTGAAATAGCTTCATTTTTAGACAAGGAAATTAAGGCACAAAAATAAAATAACGTTTGGAAGATCACTCAGCTGGGACATAATGGAGCCAGAGTATAAAAAGGATCAGTTTGAATTCATACACTGAACTGCTAGCAACTGGAAAAGAGAGCCTTCTGACACCTGGGAGTTAGCCTCACACTCACAGCTGGGCTGTGGTGTTCTCTTGTTGGGAAAAACAATCTCAGGGAACATCAGTACTGGCCAAGGTCACTGTGACTGTGATGAACGGAGACCAACACCAAGACCAATGCATAATCGTATCTAAGCACACACACAAACAAGGTCACTGTGCAAATCACAAAAATATTGCACATCACCTGCTCCCAGCTAATATGAGTGACTGTTGCTTTTTACAAATTACAAGGTTACTCCTGCACTTATCTGCCTTCCTTCTAGATAACATGTATTGAGGTACCAATTCACTGTATTCTCCTGTTTACTGATAGACCTTTATCTGGAATGCACCCTCATTTCTTTGGACTCTCCACAAAATCACCCAACTATGATCCAAATCCAGTAAGTACTTTCTGACACCCTCTAAGACACACACACCACTCCCCACATTGCTCATAGCTTTGTATTTTTCCCTCATTGACATACATAGTAAATCCAACCTGAACAATTAAAGATGTGTTACTGGCGGTCTTTGGTTAAAGGACATTGACACTGCTGTACTGTACTGCCTCTAGTCATGATTCTCTTATGACAGCCCTTTGATGGCTATAAATTCCTTACAAGGAAAGGTTTTAGCTCATGAGAAGGGAAATCCACTCCCCCAACCTCTTACCTGTGCCTCGTTCCTCAGCCTCATTCCTACCACATCCTTCCTCCTGCCGCTTCACCCCTGCCACCCATCTTGAATGTCTTACCACAGCACTGTTTCCCAAATATTTCATACCTTTACACATGTCATTGTTATCCCTTGAATGTTCCCTGCCCATTCCATCCTACAATTCCCCCCCTCTCTTACTCTTACTCTGCAGGCTGACATTGGTGTCCCTCTTTCATGTACCTATAGTTTCCACACCTGTTGCTATGTTTAAATGTTTATGCCCCTCCAAAATTTAAACTATATCTCCAATGCAATATTAAGAGGTAGGCCCTTTAAGAAGTAATTAGGAGCCTTCAAGAATGGCATTAGTGTCCTTACAAAAAGGGTTTAAGGGAGCCTGTTTGGTCCTGTTTGCTGTGAGAACAAAGCACCATCTTGGAAGCAGAGAGTGAGCCTTCACCAGACACCAAACCTACCAGTGCCTTTATCTTAGACTTCTCAGCCTCCAGAACTGTGAGAAATAAATTTCTATTATTTCTAAATTACCCAGTCTTTGGTATTGTATTATAGAAGCAGGAACAAACTAAGATACCTGTATTACAATTTTGATCTGCCATATTAAAATTCTCATTTAATTTACCCACTTGTGTCTTCCCACCCCACAAGAATACAAATTCCAGGCATGCAGAGATTAAAGCTTGGTCATCTTTAAAGGGATACAGTAGAAAAACTATGAATTTTAAATCAAATAAAGCAGCCTAAATTCACACTTCTGCCACTTAGAAGTAGTATAAAAATAGGCAACTAATTTTAACTTTCTAAGACTGTCTTATCACCTATAAAAATGGAATTATGATACCCTCAGAATTGTTGTGAAAACTAAAAGTTCCTAATATAGTGTCTGATGCTCAGTATACGTTTAGTGAATTTATTAGTACAGGGCATAATAAAAAACACATAACTCTTCTTTTGATATGTATTAGGCCCAAACATCTTCATCTTTAAAAATTACTATATTCTACTTTCTCAGGAATTCGAGCTTATATTAAATGCTGTCCTATATGAGATACCACAAGATGACGTGTAACTTATACACCAGAATACATTTCTCTGAATAATCATTCCATTTTAAACTTTACACCAAGGAGAGACTACAGAGTCACTTAACCCAATGCACTCTTATTTTTTAAAGAGATAAATCATGGCATATTCATATGATGGGATCTTTGCTGCCTGCATCAACATGAATAAATTTTATAGCCATATCAGTGAGTGAAACAAGCCAGAAACAAAAGAGCATGTGTGGATGATTCCATTTACACAAGATACAAAAACACACAAAAACTAATTTATGGGGTGAAAGGCAGGACAGCACTTTCCTTTCGGAATAAGGTGGAGTTTGTGATTAAGAGGAACCTGAGAGTGCCATGATGGGTGTTGGTGGTATCCATTTCCTGATCTGAGAGGTGGTTATCCGTGTGTTTTCGTCTTATAAAAAGTCACTGGGACATAAGTATATGACTTAAACACATTTCTGTATGTACATTTCAGTGATAGCCGTGAGTATTAGCTATACCCTATGCTGCTTCCAGGTTTTTGCCTATATACCTGTTTATGGGCAATGCACTCATTTTTAAAATGAGAAGGGTGCAGCAGCATAAGTAACTACCCCAAAGTCATATAACAAATCCATGCCGCAGAACTAAAACCTGCAAGTACTGATTTTCTTGCCAGAGCTCTTGATTTGTGTGTATAATGCTATTCCAAGTAAATATATCAGTGTCTTTTCAAGGAAAAATTTCCTTGGATTTGTGCATTCAGAAGCTGGAATAGAATACATTCACTGAGAAGCTACCCCTTTGGCCATATCCCAACTATTATGCTGGCGGCTGGCAGAACATCCTCTGAATCTCTGAAAATTTGAGAATCAAGGCCAGGCCTCAATCCGCAGCTGGCACAACACATTTCTGTTTAAAATGGAATTTAGTTGTGTTTTTCTCCCCCAGCTAAATTACATATAAAGGGGGAAAAAATCATTGAGCATCCATTTAAAGCAACCATAATTCCAAGGCCACACAATGCAATTAAAATGCTGCAGAAAATCAGGCTACATGGCAATAATGCTGCATTGCCAGCTCTCCTTTCCCATCAGTACCAACAGGCTGATCAAAGTGAGTTAGGGGCAAGGGGGCATCAGGCAGTCCTACCTAACCGGAGGACCCAAGGCTAAACCAAAAGACACCCAGGACCCCTGGCAGCCTCAACCACCAGTCCTGGGCTCCTGTGGTCAACCACAGTTTCCAGCAGCTTTGCTGATGTGCCTCTGAGAGGCCTTGATTTGCAGATCATCTGCTCAGGTACAGAGAGAAAGTGCATACCATAATTTTACAGCTACATGTCTTACTATCCTGCAGCACTTTTCTGTGCTAAGTATTTAGATGGCAATAAGACTGGAGCTATGCATAACTAGATACTGATGAAAATGCACAAGGAATCATGAGTTATGGCACAGATGGCTGCTTGAAAAAAATCTAAAGTATATATGGACTTACAAAATCTAAACTACTTGTTTCATAAAATATTGCCACCTTGAGGAACTTATATAAGACCTATCAGTTTGGTTTTTTTCTTACAAAATTAGCAAACAGCAATCTTTAGCTATCACTTTAAAATACTTCCTAATCTCACCAGAGTCTAAAGTAAAAGTTTATCTTCCTCATCTAAATTATGCAAAGGTTTTGAGACAAGTAGCTGAGAAAAACTACAAATAAGTCAATTTGTTTCAAAACATAAAGGACCCCGTTTTCCTTTAAATTGAACAAAAAAAAATTATTTTAAAAAGCTAAGGGTTAAAATACTCTGAATAAATGTTAAGAAATCATCCTAATGTAAGTTATACAGATATACCTGCCTAAACAATTTATTTTTAACTAGGTAGCAACAAGTTAATTTGGTAAATTTGCAATTAAAACATGAATTATATTAAAAGGTATTTGTGGTTCAGTGAGTGCAAACCTGCCATCTAACCATCTGAACATTAGTCCTAAATGCAGTGTTTTTAAAAATGTTTTGTAAGTATAACCACAGTTCCAAATTTCAATTCCTAATTCTAACATTTAATCAGGGAAGCTAATTTGGAATTTAAAAAAGACACAGTGTCAAACACAAAACATTAAAATCACAGTCACCAGGCATCTTCACTTTTTAAAACTCTGATTTCTTTATCCACTTGCCACAATTCAATATAAACTTCACCTGTGACTCTTGGTAGGTCCAAAGGGAGGCACTCCACAGAAGTACAAACTGTAGATATATCAAACCCAAAACTATCATTTCAGTATTTCCTACCATTTTTCCTTCAGTGACATTCGTTTGAAACAGTAGCAATTTTATGCAAATAAAATTAATTCATATTATGTACGGTGTCTACACTAAATGATGCCATACTGGATAATGTCTATAAGAAAAATATTATATATGAATGGCTCATTCTTAGTTTATTTAATTTTCAAAATCAACCAGAAATCCAGAGTAACAGATTGCAAGTTTGCAATCTATAAGGTTTTTTTCTTTAAAAAAAAATGGAAGGAAGGAAGGAGAGAGATAGAAAAAGAAAAGGAAAGAAAGAGAGAGAGAGAAGGAAGGGAAGGGAAGGGAAGAGGAGAGAGAGGAAAAAAAGAAAAGGAGAAAAGAGAAGACAAGAAAAGACAAGACCTGGTATCTGGTGTTCTGGTACATTCAATTCAGTTCACATGTGATAAAACAGATTTTTTTGTGAAGAACTGCTAAGGGTCTGAGATTTTGCATTGCTTGCAAGTTAAGAGTTTAGTCTACCACAGTTTCACAGAGGCTGACAAAAGACATGAGACCCCTAGGTCAGAAATAAATAACTTTATTATCCAGAGAAGAGCAGGCAGCATGAGCTTCATTTACATATGGGCTTTCCTTGCTCCCAGGTCCTGTGGGGGTGATGCAAAGCAGATGGATGCTGCACACACACTGGATCTGAGGAATCCCAAGCCTGAAAAATCCTCAGTGTTACAAAGTGAACTGTAAGCAAACTTGCCTAATCTTTGTTCCTAAAGGAGTTTGTCCTGATCAGAGAAAAAATCTGCCCTCTTCTCCAGAGGGAGACAGTATCTCTAGCTTTTAAAGTTATTTACTATGCCTCAACTATGGAAACATCCTTAAAAGATAATCCAGAATTGAACAAAAGCTTTCACAAGACTTGTAGAAAACCTTAGAGAATTGTCCCTCAAAGTTTTGTGCTATATGTTCCATACTTCATTAAGATTATTTATTCTAAAAGCTTCTACACTTTGCTTAAAAATAAAGACGTTCTAGGAGAACATTTTTTCTATGATAAAACAGTGCAGAGTTTGGTGTCAACAAACAGAAAAAAAATAAAAATTATAATACCCTTTTAATGATAGAATTAATTTCAGTACAATAATATATTTTGGGCTATATCTTATACTACCACAGTTATATCATATTTGCATAAAAGAAAGCTTTTAAAAACACTCATTTGAACATTTAAGAAGTATTAAAATATTTTTGAATGTTTTAATTTAAGTAGAAGGTCAAAAGGAGAAGAAAAAACACAAAGAGACAAGACAAAAAACTTGTATTAATACGTTCCACAATGCCAATAAAGTCTGAAAATTTTTAAAAATCCATCAATATGCTGAAAGGAGCCAAATATTTTGGTTTTAGGAAAACAGTAAAATTATTTATCTGGCCCAGTTGTTTGAGACTGTAAATATTGCCCACAATAATGAAATCATAAACCTGATAGCTATAAAAAAGTAATGTTTATATTGTATCCAAATACAGTATAAAGGCTTATTATCACAAGAGGAAAAATATTTCAAATGGCTAAAAACCAAGAACGTAGGAGGAGGGTAGGGAGGGAGACAGGAAGGAAGACTTCCTGTAAAAGTTTTTGAAAATTTTAATTAAAGTTTTGCTTCAAGACCCTCAAAAACTAGATGTTTGTTGATGTACATTGACAGATGCAGGAAGAAAGAGGAAGGGGAAACATAGTGGAGGTATAGGTCACTACTTTATTACTTAATAAAATTCCTGGACCAAATACCTTTTTATTACCTACGGAGCTGATGTTTATCTCATTTTTTAAGTGGCATAACCTTAAAAAGTGGAACTATAACCTTTGTGACATTTTATTAAGGTTTGAGAGAATGATATAGCCCAATGAAATCTGGTAAATTTGTAACCTCCCGGAAAATGTGTTCATCTTCTCTGAGTGAAGTAACGGGAAATGGTGGTAGGCTACCAATATTACCTTTTTAACACCCACCACATTGTTACATAATAACCAAAGGATCATTTGTTGTGTTATTTATTTATTTTTATTATTTTTAAAACAATTGCTGAGTGCTCTTGGACCATAATTAATAGCAAGCTGGAGAAGGTCTGGTCATTACTTTACAGGAAATGTCTGACCTAAAGGTCATCATATTTATTATAAGTTGTTCTAACCTCCTATATATAGAAAATAAAAAGCAATTCCTGTTATTTGTTGAACAATTCTACATAATCATAAAGTTGATGCTCTGTGAACAGTATCAATACATTTAGCCAGCAGATAAATAGAGCATAAGGGATGACACTGAAAAGTCATCATGCTGCATAATGGGCAGCAATACAGGAAATCAGCAAGGTGAGGTAATTGACTACGGCCTTTGAGGGCAGTGCTGATTTTACTAGCTGTGTGACCCTGGACAAGCTCCCTTTCAGTTTGCATGTCTGAAACGGTGATAACAGTACCTACTTCTTAGGGTTTTTGCGAGGATCAAGCAAGACGTATTTTAAGTGTCCATAACACATGTGACAGAAACTTAGCAAATATTTGTTCACTTTGCTTCCACTTCTCTCTACATCTATGCTAATCCAGAAATTTAAATTTACATAATATAGTCTTAATGAAGAAAATAAGAATTAAAACAAAAAGAAGTGTAAGAAAAGATGCCTTTCTGGAAGCAAAGTACTAAATGATTTCAAGCTATTACAGCAGACAGCTAAATAGTGAGTTTCATTCCCCCCCATATGTTTAGGAACAATTTATATTGCCCCTCAATTGCCCATTTTGCCAGTTTTTTCTCCAGTTTCTGTATTACTGGATATCTACCAAAATGTACTGACTCAACTACGACACTCCAAATTGGTCAGTATAATGGACAAAACAGGATTAATACTGTCATTATTATCATTCTCATCATACAGATTAACTGAGTTTCTCTCTGACAGTAGGTAAAGCTAGTTAGTTAGTATCCCATTAAAGTATCATTTATTTGATGAATAGTCAGCAATATTTACTGAATGACAAGTGAAAAACAATCTCTTCCTTTTGCTGGATTTTCAACAATGTTAATGTGCTGATTCCATCCATGAAGATTGCACCACTAGCCCTAGTTGCTCTAAGATATGAATGAAGCCTGCATCTGTAGACTCATGAGCGCCATCTTTATTCAACTGCCCATAGATGGCCACAACTATAGACACATACACTGATATGTTCACACATGCACAGATGATGGATAAATCTGGGTGTCATTAGTAATGAAGTCCAATAACAGGTTTCTAGAACCTGTTTAAAAATAGTTCATTGAGGCCGGGCGCGGTGGCTCAAGCCTGTAATCCCAGCACTTTGGGAGGCCGAGACGGGCGGATCACGAGGTCAGGAGATCAAGACCATCCTGGCTAACACCGTGAAACCCCGTCTCTACTAAAAAATACAAAAAACTAGCCGGGCGAGGTGGCGGGCGCCTGTAGTTCTAGCTACTCCGGAGGCTGAGGCAGGAGAATGGCGTAAACCCGGGAGGCAGAGCTTGCAGTGAGCTGAGATCTGGCCACTGCACTCCAGCCTGGGCAACAGAGCCAGACTCTGTCTCAAAAAAAAAAAAAGTTAATTGATATAAATGACTTTCTAGGAAAGACAAAACAGTGGGAAAAGGAAAAAAATCAGTGGTTGCCAAGGCCCGAAGGTGGGGTAAGGGACTGACCACAAAGAGACATAAAGGAACATTTTGGAGTAATGCAATGTTCTGTATCTTGACTGTGGTGGTAGTTAATGACTATATGCATTTGTCAAAATCCTTAGAACTATATACTTAAGAAGAGTAAATATTATTGTATATAACGTATACACCAATAACCTGGCTTTAATAAAAACTAATTGGAAAAGGTAAAAGAAAGTAGAGGGGCCAGAGTGACAAAATATGCTCTGATTTTTTCTCCAATAATACTCAAAGAAGCTCAAATGCAGAGTTGTCAGAAATCTTTTTACAAAATTTGCAACATTCTATACATGAATAAATTCTTGACTCAATACCATTAGAGGTCGGAATCAGCTGAAATTGGTATTGATTAACTACTGTCAAATTTCCACTCCACATGCTAAGGAAGGAAATAGATCCACAAGGAAAGCAAAAACTTCATTTTAATTAGGAATTTAAATGACTGCCTTCTTGCCAATATTTTTTTTCTTTGGAGCTACAAGTTAAAAATATACTCATATAAATATATAATCAAAATTATTATAATAATAACTGATAAAACTTTTCCAATTCCTAGTGCAGCTCTACATTTATGTAAACATTTCATATTTCATAGTAATTTCACACTTATTGCTTTATTCTATTTAACTGGAATGCAATTAATACAATACATTATGTAGAAATATAGTGTTTCAAAGTTACAGAACACTTTTATGTATATTACCCCATTCACTTATCACGAAAATAAACGCAATCAAGAATTTTAAACCTATTTTACAGACAAAGTAAGTGAAAAGTGATCAGCAATGGTTGAATGCCTTGCCCACAGGCACAGGCCAAAGGCTTTGAATTTAGACAGGAGACTTGAATTCAGGTTTACTGACTTCTAATAATACAAGCTAGACTTAGCTATTGGCACATATTAAGGCACTTAATTTTCACAACAACCCTATAAGGTGGATACTGCTATTGTCTCCCTTTAACAGGTGAAGAAAGTCAGACATAGAGGGGTTATGTAACTTGTACAAGATCACACAGCTAGAAAATCCAAACACAGGCAACAGGGCTCCAGATTCCATGGCCCAGCACCGTGAACTATTGTGTCATAGCATCTTCCATTATTCTTGTGCTGGGCATACGGCCCAGTCTCACCAATGTATACCCTCTCCTCATTAGTTTTAATGGAAACAGAATTGCATTAACAAGCAACAAAATAGAATGATCAGTGTTTCAGTGTTTTGTTTTAAATAGGACTTCAGATCTAACAGAGAAAATAAAATGTTCTTTGCCTTACCTCTACCCCTTGACTCCTGACTCTGACCGGTTTCCTAATCTGTTTAAACTTCATGGTACATAGCATAGCATCAACCATTCTATTACAAGCATTCAATTTCTTGATTTTCCTGTCTTTCCTCTGCACCCTCTGCAGCATCAAGAAACCCAACCTTTTTTTTTTTTTTTTTTTCCTGCTACATCCTGGCCACAAAGAGCAATTGAGAGAAACACACACACACACCTTTTTATATTTTTTTCTTCTCTGCATCTCTCAACACATGAACTTTTCTTGCACATGATTGAGGAAATTGAACTATCAAATATGAACCCTTCAGCTGTCTCCAAGTATAGTAATATACCTCTTATCTGCATCATATTGGACCACCTCATCTCTTTTTGAGGAAAAGCTGTTTTTCCTCATTTCCAGTTTTTCCCCAATTGTGGTTTTTACCCCAGCCCCTCTCATCTCTTTAGGGACCCTCTTTCATCATTGATCTCATCTTTTCAGTACTTTCAAAATCTCCCTTTCCACTGCTTTTTCCATTCAGCACATAACACATGCAAAACTTTAAAGAAATCCTTCCCTTAGGCCGGGCACGGTGGCTCAAGCCTGTAATCCCAGCACTTTGGGAGGCCGAGACGGGCGGATCACAAGGTCAGGAGATCGAGACCATCCTGGCCAACACAATGAAACCCCGTCTCTACTAAAAAATACAAAAAACTAGCCGGGCGAGGTGGCGGGTGCCTGTAGTCCCAGCTACTCGGGAGGCTGAGGCAGGAGAATGGCGTAAACCCGGGAGGCGGAGCTTGCAGTGAGCTGAGATCCGGCCACTGCACTCCAGCCTGGGCGATAGAGCGAGACTCCGTCTCAAAAAAAAAAAAAAAAAAAAAGAAATCCTTCCCTTAATCTGTGTCTGACTACCTCTCTTTCTCAGACTTTCTCTTCACAGACAAACAGCTTGAAAGAGTAGATGTTCTCTCTCTCTCCTCTTTACCTCTTCTTTGTTTCTCAAACAAATACCATCTGCCTTCTACCTCAAAAATGACTTTTAAAGGCTCACCAACTCAAACTCAGTGTACCAGCTGCTGGGGACTGGAAACAGAGGGAGGAGCAAGAAGAAATTTCTGGGGGCAATGGAAACCCAGTGATTTGTTCATTTTAAAAGGGTGCCATCCCGTACATAAACTATACCTCAAAAAAAGTTAATTAAAAAATAAAATCAACGTGACAAGAGTTCTAACATTAAAAAAAGAACAAAGAAATGAACTTAAAGGAAGTGGATTAGAATTATCAAAAGGTGAAGTCAGATAAATTATGCAACTAGGCACTAAATTGAGATGGGAGTTTCCTCTCAACTAAATCAGAAAAGGATTAGAGAAGTTTCTTCATGGTATAACTTCATATCATACCATGATCACTTAGTCTTTACTTGTGAGATTTTAGGTAGCATAACAGTTTTTAAAAATATATAGAAATAATACTTAATTGGACATTTTATATATCACCTTCTACTTTAAAAAATGAGTGTATAACATTAAATTATTACTCAATAAAAGCATTTTTACAGCTACTGATATAACCTGGACTGGGCTTATTAGTTTTTGACAAGGTAATACACTGCAGGAATAGATAAGAATTGAAGAAAAATCATCCTCCACATGCCAGGTACTTTTTACGTGTAATCCATTTTATCTAACAAGCTTTTATTATGCTTGTTAGATTAGATTACTTATTTAAAGTGGTTAAGTAATACAGCTAACACAGAGTAGAACCAGAATCAGTTCCAGAATCTGTCAAACTTTAAAGTCCTTCTTTTATGCCACACACGTCCACTGATGTAAAAATGAATGAATTGTCCACATGCCCATTAAATGACCTCTCTCAGATATCAATTGTCTGACGAAGTTATTGGCAAATACTGGGTCAAGGCAATTTGTCCTAACATTCACCCACATGCACATGAAGTACCAAGAGTCTATGGGACTGGAGGAGAAAGAAATGTGCTTTAGCCACCAAGAAATGCAGGAGTTAGAGTTGTACTGTTCTGAGAACCCAACTTAGAGTCTCTCAAGATCCTCCCTCCATAATGATGTAAACTAGAGGATGATCTTCGAGAAAGCAAAAAATATACTATCAGTCTTGATTCTACTGAAACTTTCAGGCAGTTATGGGTGGAACCCTAAGCACGCTAGACCACATAACATGAAAGAGACAGGCATGACAAAAAAAAAAAAAAAATCCTACTTTGACCATAAGGCATCTGATTTGTAATAAAAACTTCATTTTTACAGGTGCACATAAAATGGGTTAGCTGCAAAATTCATCCTTAAAGCCTCAATTAATTACCTTGTTGGGTAAAGTTATTTAGTATTATCCATTTAGACAATGGAAAGATTTCCATTTTAGTTTAAGTTGAGCTGATTCAGAGCTGCTCTTTCTGACAACAATGAGCAACAGCTCAGCTGTTCCCTGTATAACCTAGAAATGGTAGGCATCATATTAACATAAAACAGAGTATTCCTCGAGTTCTCTTATTTTCTCACAATCCACATCAAGTATATATCATGAATTCCAGAAGTTCTGCCTTCAAAATATATCCCAAATTCACTACTTTTCTACACTCCACTCCACACACTGCAGTAACCACTTACATAACTGCTCTGCCTCCAGCCTTACCCCACTATAGTATATACCCATACTGCAGCCAAAGAGATTATTTTGAAATACAAGTCTGGCCAGGCGTGGTGGCTCACACCTTTAATTCCAGCACTTTGAGAGGTGGGTGGATTCGCTTGAGGCCAGGAGTTCCAGACTAGCCTGGCCAAGTGGCAAAACCCCATCTCTACTAAACACACACACACACACACAAAAAAAATTAGCTGTGCATGGTGGCGCCTGCCTGTAATCCTAGCTACTCGGGAGGCTGAGGCAGAAGAATTGCTTGAACCCGGGAGGCAGAGGTTGCAGTGAGCAGGTTGCAGTGAGCCAATATCACGCCACTGCATTCCAGACAGCGTGACAAAGGGAAAGTCTGTCTAAAAAAGAAAAGAAGGGAAGGGAAGGGAAGGGAAGGGAAGGGAAGGGAAGGGAAGGGAAGG
>NC_045443.1:69563106-69662577 GCF_002776525.5 Piliocolobus tephrosceles | reverse complement strand
GAAATAAGTCAGGCACAGAAAGACAAACATCTCATGTTGGGAGGGGAGGGGAGGGGAGGGGAGGAAGTCTGATACATCACTCCTCCACTTGAAACCTTTCAAAGGCTTCCCATAGCACTCAGACAAAAAGTACATGTCCCTATACCCACCTAGAAGGCCCTACCTACACATGCACACACACAAACACATACATATCTGATCTCATCACCTACCATTCTACTCTTCATCCTAATGCCTTTGCAACACCTGAAATATTCTAGGCATTCCCCTGCCTCAACTCCTGTTCCCTCTGTGTGAAATCCTCTTTCCCAAGATATCCCATGGTCTACTTTCTCTGTTCAGTCTCTCCTCAAACACTCATATTCAGAGAGGCCTTTCCTAACATCCTATCTAGAATTGCATCATTCCTTTTCCCCACTTTGCTTTTCTCCTTGGCATATATCATCATTTTATATATCGTATATTTTAATGTTTTTGTCAACCTCACCCCACTGGAACAGAAAGAATGTAAGCTCTGTGAAGCTTTGCCCATTTTATTTATTGCTGTGTCCCCAGTGCCTAGAACAGTGCCTGGAAAATGTGAAAATTTAAGTATACAATGGTTAAAAGAACATCATTGCATGACTGAATGAATGAAATCATGATACCTACAAAGATCAGAATGCTTGTCTTGTTTGCTGCTGCTGAAGTGTATATGTCTACTTACTCTAATACTGTTGCCGAGTTGTCTAATGTAAATTTAAAATGAACGAGAAATTAGGGCAAAACTCTGTTTTATATGGTTCAATACTGGAATTTTGTATATCATAAAATAAGTCCTCCCCACTCTCATTTAATAATGTTAGTATTATGCAGATTTTAAAAACGCATTGGCTAGCTTGTGATTTACATAGATACTATGCTTAGTCCATAATTACTTCCTGACATGGAATCAAAAACTGATGGATGAATCAATGAACACTGTCCTCCAGTTTGTTTTCAGTGAATACACAAATATAGAAAACATTTGTAAGAAGTAGATGTATCTAAGTCCTATTTATTTCTCTTGCAAAATATTAGATTAAGTCATCTAATCTCATAATTTTTTAGAAGAAAGCTGAGTTTGATTTGATATCCACCAGCAGAAAAAAACACTCAGCCATGAGGCAGCAGAGGGGAAAATGGAATAACAGAACAAGCCAAACTGCATGAGACTTGCCTTTGGATTAGTGCTTCTCACTAGTAATAAGTCTGGAAAGATGGGGCTGTCTGTACCACTGAAGTGTCAAGTATAAATAAGCTAAAAAGTAATCATGGCCAAGGTAGAGAGAGGTAGAATACTAACCGAGAAATCTAGGAGTGTCTTCTAAGGTTTGGAGTGCGTGGAGAATTCATATAACCATGTTTGAAAAGAATCCACATTTTAGGCACAGAATCGGTGGAACCAGTAAATGATCTCCTCTTTTCAGACTGCCTACTCATTTTCACAGCCTTCACATCTTCAACCATAAAATCTCACTACTGTTGAGTTTTTGTTTTATGGTTTTGTTTCATCTTGCCAGCTTTGGATTGCCCAACCACGTAATAATGCCCTTCTCCTGCATATTAAACTAGACACAGAAACATCCTTTCTCCAGTTGTAGGTACATCCTAATACAACTGCTCTCATATGGTTAGGGTGAATCCTATTGCATATGTTAGAACCTATTACTGAAGAGGCAAATGATTCTTGTAGCCAAAATCCTCCTGGATTCATAGTTATCATTAGGTAATGAATTATTTGACTTGCCTACATGGCAATTTATGATTCTGTGATTTCATTTGCAGAAGTTATACCATGAGCAACAGCAATGTTCCATCATAATCTTATGTAATTGTCTATAATGACCTAGGCTGGAGCCTTTTAGTGGGATTTAGTAATCCATTTTTCAGGGAGGATTAATTTGTTGAAATGATTTAACCTAATTTATGGAATAACATTTATTATTTCCTACTGAACATGTCAAAATGTTATCTTTCTAACTTTGTCAGAGTTGTTGGTTGTTATTGTTGGGATTTCAATACTTTTAAATAAAAATACAAAATGAACTATAAATGATACAACACTCATGTAACTATTCCCCATAATTAAGGGCTTTTATTGTTGAAATTTCTCTGGGTCTTTTTCACTAGTGGAGTATTCTAATAGAAAAAGTTAATACCTAGCTTCTCTCTCTCTCTCTGTCTCTCTCTCTCTCTCTCTCACACACACACACACACGTGCTCTCTCGCTCTCTCTTCCTCTAAATCTTTAACCACAAGATAAGATAACAGACACATGGGACATTAAGACCAATTTCTGCTTATCTATGACCTATAACACTATACAACCTGCTTAGAGAGGAAATACTTCCCTAGAGACATCAGCATGCTATAAATTACTCACCATTTAAAAAGTCAATCATAGCCTGGATAAACGAATTCCCTATATTAATAATTTCCTAAAACATCCCTGGTTCATTTAGATGTGTAATCTGGCATGGTGATAGTGGGAATCAAAAGAATTCTAGAAAAAATTTCAGATGAGAGTAACCATAGTAGGGATAGACTTAGCCATGGGAAACTCATTATCAACTGTCCTCTCGATTAGACAGACATTGCTCTAAGACTTTCTAAAGACAGTTGTTTGTGTCATCTCAAGATGATAAATAAGCTTAACTAGGTATATTTTCTACTTGATTCATGAACTAGCTGTCATGGAGAGAGGCCTATATATTCATACAAATCCAAATCAGACTTTCTATGAAGCTTACCCTGGCGGGATCACTATGACAACTTTAAGATTTCATTTTATTAATGTATGATCCTCTGGATTATTGGGAATCATAAGCTCAAAATGTTGCCAAATTTACTAAATAACATCAGGCTCCTTCTGCAGCTGTTCCCACCTTATGGTGGTATTTCTTTTCCTCATTTACAATTAAGAAACCAAAGTAGATATTAAATTCAAAATATACAGTAATATAATTCTAATAAAATTGGAACAATTAAGATTATTGACATTGATATTACCAATAAGGGCAAAATATGTTTTATATATATATATATATATATATATAAATAAATATATATATATATAAATAAATAAATAATATATAAATAAATATATATATATAAATAAATAAATAATAAATAAATAAATATATATATATAAATCTAAAGACCTAAAATCTGTAACTAACAGATTAGTTGGGGAAATTAAGGGAGTGTAATTAGATAGTCTAGTGGAAAATGCTTATAGAACCAGATAGAACCTATTTAATATTTTAGCCCAACATCCATGAGCTATGTGACAATGATCAAGTGTTTAGTCCTCCCAGATTGCATTTTCTCATCTATAAAATAAGGATAATGCTAGCAGCCACATCACCCGGTTGCTTTTCTCTGCCCCTGGAAACGTTCTGTGTTCAACAACTGTCTGATACTGTTACTGTGTCTGTTATAAGAGTCTGTGGCAAGGACTGCTAATTATCCACCAATGTCCCTTCCCCTAGATCCTTAGTTTAAGAACCCTTCATTTTTGGTTTGACACATGGCTGTGTGACATGGAGATTACATTTCCCAACATAGTCTGCAGTTAGGTATAGCAAATAAGAAAGTTATGGCCAATATGAATTTTAAAGACATGCTCTGTGTGTGACTTCTGTGCCCTTAAAGGGAAGAAGCAGAACCACCAAAGATCATCCCAAATGGAGAGCATAGGAAGGAAAATTTTAGTCTATGCTTCTTGCTCCAGGGTGTATCTCTGAGACTTTTAATATACCCTTAAAGCTGAGCTTCCATATCTGAAAGTGCATATTCACTAAGTCTAGAGTAGGGTCCCCAAATGTGAATTTTGAAAACAAAAGTCCCCAGGTGATTCTAATATGCACATGTAGTTTAAGAGCCACTGCTATAGGGGCTCCACCAAGTCTCACACATTTAGAACATGAAGAGTAAATGAACATCAGTCAAACAGTGCATTGGAAACTCTGCAAACTGAACAACCCTCAAACCATTCCTAAAGCCTCCAAACAATCCCCGGCCATAGAAGATACTAACAAAATGTCCTTCTCATGTGTTCTTTCCACATGAGGAGCTGTTTCCTATTATTAAAAGGGAATGTTTATGGCCAGGCGTGGTGGCTCACAACTGTAATCCCAGTACTTTGGGAGGCCGAGGCAGGCTGATGATGAGGTCAGGAGATCGAGACCATCCTAGCTAACAAGGTGAAACCCCGTCTCTACTAAAAACACACACACAAAAAAAATAACAAATTAGCTGGGCTTGGTGGCAGGCGCCTGTAGTCCCAGCTACTCCAGAGGCTGAGGCAGGAAAATGGTGTGAACCCAGAAGGTGGAGGTTGCAGTGAGCCAAGATCACACCAATGCACTCCAGCCCAGGCTACAGAACTAGACTCCATCTCAAAAAAAAAAAAAAAGGAATAATTAATGCAGAGAAGTCCATAAATGAACTGACAGAGATGAAAACTATGACACGAGAAATACGTGACAAATGCACAAGCTTCATTAACAGACTTGATCAACTGGAAGAAAGAGTATCAGCGATTGAGGATCAAATGAATGAAATGAAGTGAGAAGAGAAACCAAAAGAAAAAAGAAGAAAAAGAAATGAACAAACCCTGCAAGAAGTATGGGATTATGTAAAAAGACCAAATCTACATCTGATTGGGGTGCCTGAAAGTAAGGGGGAAAATGGAACCAAGTTGGAAAACATTCTTCAGGATATCATCCAGGAGAACTTCCCCAACCTAGTAGGGCAGGCCAACATTCAAATTCAGGAAATACAGAGAACGCCACAAAGATACTCCTCGAGAAGAGCAACTCCAAGACACATAATTGCCAGATTCACCAAAGTTGAAATGAAGGAAAAAATCTTAAGGGCAGCTACAGAGAAAGGTCGGGTTACCCACAAAGGGAAGCCCATCAGACTGACAGCAGATCTCTCGGCAGAAACTCTACAAGCCAGAAGAGAGTGGGGACCAATATTCAACATTTTTACAGAAAAGAAAAGAATTTTAAACCCAGAATTTCATATCCAGCCAAATTAAGTTTCATAAGTGAAGGAGAAATAAAATCCTTCACAGATAAGCAAATGCTTAAAGACTTTGTCAACACTAGGCCTGCCTTACAAGAGACCCTGAAGGAAGCACTAAACATGGAAATGAAAAACCGGTACCAGCCATTGCAAAAACATGCCAAAATGTAAAGACCATCGAGGCTAGGAAGAAACTGCATCAACTAATGAGCAAAATAACCAGTTAATATCATAATGACAGGATCAAGTTCACACATAACAATATTAACCTTAAATGTAAATGGACTAAATGGCCCAATTAAAAGACACAGACTGGCAAATTGGATAAAGAGTCAAGACCCATCAGTTTGCTGTATTCAGGAGACCCATCTCACATGCAGAGACATACATACACTCAAAATAAAGGGATGGAGGAAGATCTACCAAGCAAATGGAGAAAAATAAAAAGCAGGGGATGCAATACTAGTCTCTGATACAACAGACTTTAAACCATCAAAGATCAAAAGAGACAAAGAAGGCCATTACATAATGGTAAAGGGATCAATTCAACAGGAAGAGCTAACTATCCTAAATAGATATGCACCGAATACAGGAGCACCCAGATTCATAAAGCAAGTCCTTAGGGACTTACAAAGAGACTTAGACTCCCATACAATAATAATGGGAGACTTCGACACCCCATTGTCAACATTAGATAGATCAATGAGACCGAAAGTCAGCAAAGATATCCAGGAATTGAATTCATCTCCGCACCAAGCAGACCTAATAGACATCTACAGAACTCTCCACCCCAAATCAACACAATATACATTCTTCTCAGCACCACATTGCACTTATTCCAAAATTGACCACATAATTGGAAGTAAACCACTCCTCAGCAAATATACAAGAACAGAAATTATAACAAACTGTCTCACAGACCACAGTGCAATCAAACTAGAACTCAGGACTAAGAAACTCAATCAAAACCGCTCAACTACATGGAAACTGAATAACCTGCTCCTGAATGACTACTAGGTACATAACGAAATGAAGGCAGAAATAAAGATGTTCTTTGAAACAAAGGAGAACAAAGATACAACATACCAGAAACTCTGGGACACATTTAAAGCAGTGTATAGAGGAAAATTTATAGCACTAAATGCCCACAAGAGAAAGCTGGAAAGATCTAAAATTGACACTCTAACATCACAATTAAAAGAAGTAGAGAAGCAAGAGCAAACACATTCAAAAGCTAGCAGAAGGCAAGAAATAACTAACATCAGAGCAGAACTGAAGGCAATAGAGACACAAACAACCCTCCAAAAAATCAATGAATCCAGGAGTTGGTTTTTTGAAAAGATCAACAAAATTGATAGACCACTAGCAAGACTAATAACGAAGAAAGGAGAGACGAATCAAATAGACACAATAAAAAATGATAAAGGGTATATCACCACTAACCCCACAGAAATACAAACTACCATCAGAGAATATTATAAACACCTCTATGCAAATCAACTAGAAAATCTAGAAGAAATGGATAATTTCCTGGACACTTACACTCTCCCAAGACTAAACCAGGAAGAAGCTGAATCCCTGAATAGACCAATAGCAGGCTCTGAAATTGAGGCAATAATTAATAGCCTACCAACCAAAAAACGTCCAGGACCAGATGGATTCACAGCTGAATTCTACCAGAGGTACAAGAAGGAACTGGTACCATTCCCTCTGAAACTATTCCAATCAATAGAAAAAGAGGGAATCCTCCCTAATTCATTTTATGAGGCCAACATCATCCTGATACCAAAGCCTGGCAGAGACACAACAACAAAGGAGAATTCTAGACCAATATCCCTGATGAACATCGATGCAAAAATCCTCAATAAAATACTGGCAAACCGGATGCAGAAGCACATCAAAAAGCTTATCCACCATGATCAAGTGGGCTTCGTCCCTGGGATGCAAGGCTGGTTCAACCTTCGCAAACCAATAAATGTAATCCAGCATATAAAGAGAACCAAAGACAAAAACCACATGATTATCTCAATAGATGCAGAAAAGGCCTTCAAAAAAATTCAACAGCCCTTCATGCTAAAAACGCTCAATAAACTCGGTATTGATGGAATGTATCTCAAAATAATAAGAGCTATTTATGACAAACCCACAGCCAATATCATACTGAATGGGCAAAAACTGGAAAAATTCCCTTTAAAAACTGGCACAAGACAGGGATGCCCTCTCTCACCACTCCTATTCAACATAGTGTTGGAAATTCTGGCTAGGGCAATCAGGCAAGAGAAAGAAATCAAGGGTATTCAGTTAGGAAAAGAAGAAGGCAAATTGTCCCTGTTTGCAGGTGACATGATTGTATATTTAGAAAACCCCATTTTCTCAGCCCCAAATCTCCTTAAGCTGATAAGTAACTTCAGCAAAGTCTCAGGATACAAAATTAATGTGCAAAAATCACAAGCATTCTTATACACCAGTAACAGACAAACAGAGAGCCAAATCATGAATGAACTTCCATTCACAATTGCTTCAAAGAGAATAAAATACCTAGGAATCCAACTTACAAGGGATGTAAAGGACCTCTTCAAGGAGAACTACAGACCACTGCTCAGTGAAATCAAAGAGAACACAAACAAATGGAAGAACATACCATGCTCATGGATAGGAAGAATCAATATCATGAAAATGGCCATACTGCCCAAGGTAATTTATAGATTCAATGACATCCCCATCAAGCTACCAATGACTTTCTTCACAGATTTGGAAAAAACTGCTTTAAAGTTCATATGGAACCAAAAAAGAGCCTGCATTGCCAAGACAATCCTAAGTCAAAAGAACAAAGCTGGAGGCATCATGCTACCTGACTTCAAACTATACTACAAGGCTACAGTAACCAAAACAGCATGGTACTGGTACCAAAACAGAGATGTAGACCAATAGAACAGAACAGAGTCCTCAGAAATAATACCACACATCTACAGCCATCTGATCTTTGACAAACCTGAGAAAAACAAGAAATGGGGAAAGGATTCCCTATTTAATAAATGGTGCTAGGAAAATTGACTAGCCATAAGTAGAAAGCTGAAACTGGATCCTTTCCTTACTCTTTATATGAAAATTAATTCAAGATGGATTAGAGACTTAAATGTTAGACCTAATACCATAAAAACCCTAGAAGAAAACCTAGGGAATATCATTCAGGACATAGGCATGGGCAAGGACTTCATGTCTAAAACACCAAAAGCAATGGCAACAAACACCAAATTTGACAAATGGGATCTAATTAAACGAAAGAGCTTCTGCACAGCAAAAGAAACTACCATCAGAGTGAACAGGCAACCTAAAGAATGGGAGAAAATTTCTGCAATCTACTCATCTGACAAAGGGCTAATATCCAGAACCTACAAAGAACTCAAACAGATTTACAAGAAAAAAACAAACAACCCCATCAATAAGTGGATGAAGGATATGAACAGACATTTCTCAAAAGAAGACATGCATACAGCCAACAGACACAAGAAAAAATGCTCATCATCACTGGCTATCAGAGAAATGCAAATCAAAACCACAATGAGATACCATCTCACACCAGTTGGAATGGCAATCATTAAAAAGTCAGGAAACAACAAGTGCTGGAGAGGATGTGGAGAAACAGGAACACTTTTACACTGTTGGTGGGATTGTAAACTAGTTCAACCATTATGGAAAACAGTATGGCGATTCCTCAAGGATCTAGAACTAGAAGTACCATATGACCCAGCCATCCCATTACTGGGTACATACCCAAAGGATTATAAATCATGCTGCTATAAAGACACATGCACATGTATGTTCATTGTGGCACTATTCACAGTAGCAAAGACTTGGAATCAATCCAAATGTGCATTAGTGACAGACTGGATTAAGAAAATGTGGCACATATACACCATGGAATACTATGCAGCCATAAAAAAGATGAGTTTGTGTCCTTTGTAGGGACATGGATGCAGCTGGAAACCATCATTCTCAGCAAACTATCGCAAGAACAGAAAACCAAACACCGCATGTTCTCACTCATAGGTGGGAACTGAACAATGAGATCACTTGGACTTGGGAAGGGGAACATCACACACCGGGGCTTATTATGGGGAGCAGGCAGGGGGGAAGGATCGCATTGGGAGGTATACCTGATGTAAATGGCTGGTTGATGGGTGCTGACGAGTTGATGGGTGCAGCACACCAACATGGCACAAGTATACATATGTAACAAACCTGCACGTTATGCACATGTACCCTAGAACTTAAAGTATAATAATAATTTTAAAAAGGAGGGGGAGGGTCAGAATGTTTATATCTTACTCCTTTTGTTTTAATTCCTAACATCTCTAGTGATATATACTAGGTTTCTTCTCATTGCATTTGGGTCCACGTTTATCTGGAGAAGTAAGTAGAGATTAGTGAGAGAAATGAGTCTTGATAAGCCCATGTCACCCCTTGAATATATGCTCCAAATGGGCTGCACACCTCCAGATGGAGTTACCACCATAGAATCATCAACCACCAAAGTCATTATTCAAGCATAGTTCTCAACCAGGGGTGATATGCCAGAGCACATTTGGCAATGTCTAGAGACATTTTCTGTTGTCACATCGGGTGTGCTACTGGCACCTAGTTAGCTGAGGCCAGGGACGCTGCTAAATATCCTACAATGCACCGGACAGACTCCCACAACAAAAGTTATCCAGTCCAAAATGTCCACAGTGTTGAGCTTGAGAAACCCTGTTCCAAACGGTGGTAAAGGTAAAACCTTCCTCAACAGATCTGTTGTTAGAAGGCTTAAAATACACATTCTCTGAGAAGTGTCTACCATCTGGCTAACAAGTAAGTTCCACGAAGAGAAAGAGACACCCCTGTGTCTGCCTATAGTCATTCGATCATAGCCTCTGCCAAACAATGAAGAGCAGGATCTCTGCAGTCACATCACCTGAGCTTAAAGCCCAAGTCCAGCATTTACGATGGGCAAGTTATGCCATCTCTCTCAGTCTCCATTTCTTCATCTATAGATTATAAAAAGATTGTGGTAGAAACATCCCTATATTATTATGAATATTAAATGAGATGATCTTTGTAAAGACCTTAGAATAGTACCTGAAACATAACGAGTTATTTTTAATCCAATTTTTAAATAAAATTACTTGAATGATTTTTATGAAGTTCCTTTAGGGCAGAACTATTCTCTTTTCCGTCTTTCAAGTTGTATGTCATTTTCCTCCACCCCACCTTTAATCACAGCCTGATAACTAGCAGGATATAATTGTGTACATAACACACATGCGCACACAAACACAGACACACATACACATAGATAATAAGCATAGAAAAATTTAGGTTACTGATTTAATCACTATCTCTTCAAACACCTTTCTCTCTCTGGTTTCTTCCTGGAAGCAATTCTTCCACAAACCCAAGAACATTCCATCTTCCCACATGTAACAGAATCATAAATGAACATACTTCACAAACATCTCACTTCCTCTAATAATTAGGTTATAAGTCATTTGCACAATGTTGATAATCACAGGAAAAATAACCACTACAAAATTTGCAACACTTTCCACCATAGCACTATGCTAGGAAATCTAGCACTATTATAACAGAAACAGCAGTATTCCTGTCTTCACCTCATAAGCAATGCCTCCTTGCCCTTTGCAAATGACCTTTTTAAAGCTGTCCCCATAGAAGATCCCATTTAATCATCTGTGCTCATTCTCCCTCACCCTACCTACAATCCTAGCCTGCTCACTAGTTAGGCATCAACTTGATCTTGCCTGTGTAGCTGCCAAGTTTTGCACACTCTTATGTGTCAAGCACTTTGATAGGCACTGTACTTCCATTGTTTATTTTAACTTTCTCAACTGTGTTACAACATCTACATTGTTATCTCCAATCTGTGTAAGAGAATACAAATCTAGTTAAGAAGCTTGCCTCTAATAAGTGGTGGAATCTAAAACCCAATCCCAATCTGCCCAATACCACTGCTAT
The DNA here is from genome assembly GCF_002776525.5 of Piliocolobus tephrosceles. Classification (NCBI taxonomy): domain Eukaryota; kingdom Metazoa; phylum Chordata; class Mammalia; order Primates; family Cercopithecidae; genus Piliocolobus; species Piliocolobus tephrosceles. The sequence goes on along the minus strand of NC_045443.1, from coordinate 69,651,510 downwards.
TTCCACTAACTTTCTCTGTCCAGCCTGTGCTTGACTCCTCTATAGCCTTCTAAAAACACATCATTTAATAGGATCCCTAAATTCTCAGTTGATTCTTTTGCATAGGACTATTTCACTCTCTCACTGTTCACATTGCCTTTCCCCAGAGAAAGGTAAGCTAAAAGGATTGTCTCCACCATAAGCATCTCTTACATTCCCACAGAGGCGCTTCTGATGGAATTTCTCATTGTCTAATGAATTACTGAAAGGAAAAAAAGAGACCACTCTCCCATTTAGACAAAGTGGTCCTTTATATTTTTCCCTATCTGAAATACTGAGAGATACTTTAGCATTAATTCTAGGCATGTGTGAAGATAACCTAACTTTCAGCCCGACTTGCCATTTAAAAGATTTACATTTCATCAGAGAGACACATGTAATAAATTTGCCAGATTAAAAAAAAATAGAACTCTGTATTTCTTCATTTTACTCCCACTGATACGACAGGATCATATAGTGTTAAGTTTCAGAGGAAGAAAGGAAGCAAAATGTTTCACTCTGGCTAGTCCTCCCCCTGAACCTGGAATTCAGCAGAGAAGAGTGGGTGAAAGTAAAAGAGGAGGGGAAAGAATGCAAAGAGAAAAACTTCCAGAAATAACAGCACAGGACTAATGCACCATCTACTCAGTCAGGCAACCTGAAACTTTGAGGTTTTCTTTGATTCACTTCTATTTTTTTGTCACACAAATAAAGGCACTCATCAAAACCTATTGATTTTTGTCTTCAGACTGCAGCTTACATCAACCATCCTCTGAATATTTACTGAATGACTACAGTTGCCAAGGAGCTGTGCTATGCTATGTACCATGGGGATTATACACACACACACACACACACATATATATACACACACATACACACACACACACATATATACTTTGTGTGCATATGTGTGTGTGTATATACTATATATATCATGTGATAACATATATATACACACATACACACTCATGCTATACATCTGTGAGCTGCTCAGGATACACATGCACACATGCACGTGCACACACACACGCACATATATATATGCCATACATTATTTCTATAAGCCTCCCAAGATGCTAAATACATATATATAAATATATATCCACACATATATATATGTCTGTGTGTATATAAGATACATATATATATAAAATACACACACACATATATAATACATATCTCTGTGAGCTGCCCAGGAATATGTATGTATATATATATATATTATTTGAGTGTGTTTTTCACTGGAAACAAGTCTTGTCCTCAAAGATCTTGCAATACAGTAAGTGATAAAAGATGTGAGAAAACAACAACATAAATGTATTAGCACAATGATTCCAAAACACTGAAGGCCTATTACAGTTCAAAGAATGAAAACAATCCAGCTGGGGCAAGGCTGCATGGAGGAGATGAAATGTAACACTGCCTGGAAGAACAGTTACCCTCTTGTACTTCCTTGTGATAACAATATTCTTTTTGGGGGGGGGGTTAAGATATTTTTATTATTATTATGCTTTAAGTTCTAGGGTAAATGTGCATAACGTGCAGGTTTGTTACATATATATACTTGTGACATGTTGGTGTGCTGCACCCATCAACTCGTCAGCACCCATCAACCAGCCATTTACATCAGGTATACCTCCCAATGCGATCCTTCCCCCCTGCCTGCTCCCCATAATAAGCCCCGGTGTGTGATGTTCCCCTTCCCAAGTCCAAGTGATCTCATTGTTCAGTTCCCACCTATGAGTGAGAACATGCGGTGTTTGGTTTTCTGTTCTTGCGATAGTTTGCTGAGAATGATGGTTTCCAGCTGCATCCATGTCCCTACAAAGGACACAAACTCATCTTTTTTATGGCTGCATAGTATTCCATGGTGTATATGTGCCACATTTTCTTAATCCAGTCTGTCACTAATGCACATTTGGATTGATTCCAAGTCTTTGCTACTGTGAATAGTGCCACAATGAACATACATGTGCATGTGTCTTTATAGCAGCATGATTTATAATCCTTTGGGTATGTACCCAGTAATGGGATGGCTGGGTCATATGGTACTTCTAGTTCTAGATCCTTGAGGAATCGCCATACTGTTTTCCATAATGGTTGAACTAGTTTACAATCCCACCAACAGTGTAAAAGTGTTCCTGTTTCTCCACATCCTCTCCAGCACTTGTTGTTTCCTGACTTTTTAATGATTGCCATTCCAACTGGTGTGAGATGGTATCTCATTGTGGTTTTGATTTGCATTTCTCTGATAGCCAGTGATGATGAGCATTTTTTCTTGTGTCTGTTGGCTGTATGCATGTCTTCTTTTGAGAAATGTCTGTTCATATCCTTTGCCCACTTTTTGATGGGGTTGTTTGTTTTTTTCTTGTAAATTTGTTTGAGTTCTTTGTAGGTTCTGGATATTAGCCCTTTGTCAGATGAGTAGATTGCAGAAATTTTCTCCCATTCTTTAGGTTGCCTGTTCACTCTGATGGTAGTTTCTTTTGCTGTGCAGAAGCTCTTTCGTTTAATTAGATCCCATTTGTCAAATTTGGTGTTTGTTGCCATTGCTTTTGGTGTTTTAGACATGAAGTCCTTGCCCATGCCTATGTCCTGAATGATATTCCCTAGGTTTTCTTCTAGGGTTTTTATGGTATTAGGTCTAACATTTAAGTCTCTAATCCATCTTGAATTAATTTTCATATAAAGAGTAAGGAAAGGATCCAGTTTCAGCTTTCTACTTATGGCTAGTCAATTTTCCTAGCACCATTTATTAAATAGGGAATCCTTTCCCCATTTCTTGTTTTTCTCAGGTTTGTCAAAGATCAGATGGCTGTAGATGTGTGGTATTATTTCTGAGGACTCTGTTCTGTTCTATTGGTCTACATCTCTGTTTTGGTACCAGTACCATGCTGTTTTGGTTACTGTAGCCTTGTAGTATAGTTTGAAGTCAGGTAGCATGATGCCTCCAGCTTTGTTCTTTTGACTTAGGATTGTCTTGGCAATGCAGGCTCTTTTTTGGTTCCATATGAACTTTAAAGCAGTTTTTTCCAAATCTGTGAAGAAAGTCATTGGTAGCTTGATGGGGATGTCATTGAATCTATAAATTACCTTGGGCAATATGGCCATTTTCACGATATTGATTCTTCTTATCCATGAGCATGGTATGTTCTTCCATTTGTTTGTGTCCTCTTTTATTTCACTGAGCAGTGGTCTGTAGTTCTCCTTGAAGAGGTCCTTTACATCCCTTGTAAGTTGGATTCCTAGGTATTTTATTCTCTTTGAAGCAATTGTGAATGGAAGTTCATTCATGATTTGGCTCTCTGTTTGTCTGTTACTGGTGTATCAGAATGCTTGTGATTTTTGCACATTGATTTTGTATCCTGAGATTTTGCTGAAGTTGCTTATCAGCTTAAGGAGATTTTGGGCTGAGACAATGGGGTTTTCTAAATATACAATCATGTCATCTGCAAACAGGGACAATTTGACTTCTTCTTTTCCTAACTGAATACCCTTGATTTCTTTCTCTTGCCTGATTGCCCTAGCCAGAACTTCCAACACTATGTTGAATAGGAGTGGTGAGAGAGGGCATCCCTGTCTTGTGCCAGTTTTTAAAGGGAATTTTTCCAGTTTTTGCCCATTCAGTATGATATTAGCTGTGGGTTTGTCATAAATAGCTCTTATTATTTTATTATTTTGAGATACATTCCATCAATACCAAATTTATTGAGCGTTTTTAGCATGAAGGGCTGTTGAATTTTGTTGAAGGCCTTTTCTGCATCTATTGAGATAATCATGTGGGTTTTGTTTTTGGTTCTGTTTATATGCTGGATTATGTTTATTGATTTGCATATGTTGAACCAACCTTGCATCCCAGGGACGAAGCCCACTTGATCATGGTGGATAAGCTTTTTGATGTGCTGCTGAATTCGGTTTGCCAGTATTTTATTGAGGATTTTTGCATCGATGTTCATCAGGGATATTGGTCTAAAATTCTCCTTTGTTGTTGTGTCTCTGGTATCAGGATGATGTTGGCCTCATAAAATGAGTTAGGGAGGATTCCCTCTTTTTCTATTGACTGGAATAGTTTCAGAGGGAATGGTACCAGCTCCTCCTTGTACCTCTGGTAGAATTCAGCTGTGAATCCATCTGGTCCTGGACTTTTTTTGGTTGGTAGGCTATTAATTATTGCCTCAATTTCAGAGCCTGCTATTGGTCTATTCAGGGATTCAGCTTCTTCCTGGTTTAGTCTTGGGAGAGTGTAAGTGTCCAGGAAATTATCCATTTCTTCTAGATTTTCTAGTTGATTTGCATAGAGGTGTTTATAGTATTCTCTGATGGTAGTTTGTATTTCTGTGGGGTCGGTGGTGATATCCCCTTGATCATTTTTTATTGTGTCTATTTGATTCTTCTCTCTTTTCTTCTTTATTAGTCTTGCTAGCGGTCTATCAATTTTGTTGATCTTTTCAAAAAACCAACTCCTGGATTCATTGATTTTTTGGAGGGTTTTTTGTGTCTCTATAGCCTTCAGTTCTGCTCTGATCTTAGTTATTTGTTGCTTTCTGCTATCTTTTGAATGTGTTTGCTCTTGCTTCTCTAGTTCTTTTAATTGTGATGTTAGAGGGTCAATTTTAGATTTTTCCAGCTTTCTCTTTTGGGCATTTAGTGCTATAAATTTCCCTCTACACACTGCTTTAAATGTGTCCCAGTGATTCTAGTATGTTCTAGCTTTGTTCTCCTTTGTTTCAAAGAACATCTTTATTTCTGCCTTCATTTCATTATGTACCCAGTAGTTATTCAGGAGCAGGTTGAAATCTGCACTCAGTAATTAAATCACAGCCATTCCTGAAACTAAAAATGGTGTTTCTTACTCTAAGAAAACCCAGTGGTCATCCTTTCTGTGTACATTCTTCTTCTCATGAAGACAACTCTCTAATTTGCCTTCCATCTACTGTGCCTATCCATCCCTCAAGATCCAGTACTTCTCAATCATTATCCATGCCATCGCTGGTCTTCTTCTCTGTTCTTTTTTAACATCTAGCATCCCACTGAAGTTACTTTTTCTTTATAAAACAGCATGTTGTGCCATCTCGTGCACGATAGTATGTTTATCTTGTCTTATCGTCTGGATGACGCTAAGCCCAAAGAGGACACTGAGTTGATTAAGGTTAATCAGAAAAGTTTAGAAATTTTTCCTCTCTCTGTAACTCAAAGTCCTACATCTATGTGAACTTCTGATGAATTCTGCTCAGTCAGTTCTCTCTTTGATCTTAATTATGACAGGATTTTCCAAATATTTCAGTTCATTATTGAACACAGTTGCTCAATATATATTTGAGAATTAATAAAAGATGCTTTTCTATGGTTTTAAGATGACAGTAAGAAATGATTTTCAGTACCATGTGAACAGCACATATGGGTAGTGATTGGTTTTAGGCATTTTCCAGTTCCTCCCAAAATTAAACTTAATGAGAAAACAACAGCATCTCCCAGACCCAGCAAGTCTTCATCTTGCCATCTGGTCTGATAAGGAAGTCAAGAAGCATTAGTAGGTGGTAGTGGTGGAGGACAGACCGTACTATTAGTACTTTTGCTATCTTCTTCCACTCTGAATATTCACCCTTATTTATCCATCTGAGTACAAAGGTCTTCTGAGAATAAAATTTGATTCTTCAGGAAATAATTTGCCTCTTTGTTTCCTACAAGTCTCATCCCTAGAAATATTACTATATCTCAACAGAATGTCTTGGTTAATCTTCCTGAAATTTGATATCAAGTCCTTTAAGAACCATTTGCATCTGAGTGATGTCAACCTTTAGAATATAATTGTGTCTTATCATTTGTTTTGTATCATGGTCACCCAGAGATTCTTCTCTGTACTGCAACACATCTTGTGCAAAAATTTGGCCACTTTTTCATGCCAGCTGCAACCTAAACTCCACTTGCTTGCCCAGACAGTCACTTAATGCCTATTCCTTAATCCTCAGGAAAGCTGAGCTAGATCCCTATGGCAGCCTTAATGAAACAGGAAAACAGATCCTGGTCAGGTAAATAATGGAGAAAAGAAAATGAGAGTCTTTTGACAAAGAGGATAAGACATTTTTTATTATCTCCATGCTTCTAAAGAATGCTCCTTATATAACCCTGAAGCCCTCCCAAGTTCAAATCCTTCAATGGCTCCCCTCTGCCTAAAGCATACAATCAAAACTCCTTAACATGACATACAAATCCCTTCGTGATCTGGCTCCTGCATAAATCTCCAACCTCATCTTTCACTCCTTTCTTTCTCAGTATTACACAACTCTCTACCTCTCCTGGATTATAAAGGCTTGGCCAAAAACAGTTATTTAAAGTAAAAGTCCTAAAGAACTGGAATCTAAAAGAAGAAGAAAATCAAACAATAAAAACAAATCTAAAGCCAGAAAGAAAGAGCAAACTTTTTAATAGTATCAGATTATATGCCATTGCTTTACTCTAGATATGCCAGGACCTTATCTAAGAGACAATTGGACTGGCAACTCCCTCTGCAGTCACCCAAAATTCTACCAGGAAGAATAAGGGAAGGAAGATCACAGCCAGAATCTTCTCCTTCCTTTCTACTGAAGGAAAAACAGACCTGGCTGTGCACCATGCAATCTATCACACACATTATCAAGTGTAAACACACTGTAATCATGGATACACTGACCAAACTGTTCTGTTTTTTTATATTTGTTTGTTTTTCACTTCAAGCTCTTTCTATTAGCTTCTATTAGCCTCTTCAATAGGTAGACTCTTAAACCTTAGGGAAGTTGATAAACTGTAGATTATATAACAAAACCAATTATCATTCATCACTGAATCCACCATCAGCCAAAGCCAGCCACAAGGGGATGGAGATTTGCTGAGGCTCACTCCATTACATCAATATCCCAATGGAAACCTTGGGGCTCAATGGTTCTATAAGCTCCTCCATTAACTAAATTTGGCCTGCTCAGTCCTCCCTCTGTTCTGTTGTTAATGTGTCCCTCCAGTCTACCATTCCGTCTGCTGCGTAAGTAATCCTTTTTCTCAACACTTTTATCCTTTGCACAAACCCCTGACTCCCACTACTTCTGCCCACACTCTCATCCTTAAGCAGATCTGCTCTCATCCACCCTCGGAGGCAGAGAGAAGGATGAGCACTTTCCCAGCTCCTGCCATTGCTGCTTTTACACCACTGTTCCTCCACTTCCATGAAAACAACTCTCCTCTTTTTTTTTTTTTTTTTTTTATTATACTTTAAGTTCTAGGGTACACAACTCTCCTCTTTTAGAGTTCATGGCTTTCTCTATTCCTATTTTCTATCTGGCCCTGCAGGTGACACTCTTGAACATTTTTCGTGAATCTGAAGCCTGATTTACAGCTTTTTCAGAGATTCTCCCAACCTGTTCAGGATCACCTCTCCATGTTATTGACATTTGTTCCAACACAGCCTTCTGGTTACTTTCTTTCTGCTCGCTCCATGATTCTATCCTCAGTTCCCTTCATCCACCCAACTTTGCCATAACAGGCTTAAAATTCCACCAACTCACCCTGAAATCTGAAACCCTCCTCTCTATCACATACAATCTTTCCAGCTCATCCACTTCATGTCTCTACTCTTATTTTACTTTCAAGGTGACTTGTAGTCTTCACCCCTGCTATCCATTTTTCTGAACATCACTTCCATTATGGGTTCACTTGCCTCCCTGCTTCTCTAGATACCACGGCTAATGATTCCAACAATATATTTATGGTTACTCTAGATGTCTTGCCCTCCTTACTGCTGGCCACGTGTGCCTTGTCAATTCCCCAAGTTCAATCTTCCTACATTTGCTTTCTCTATTCCTATTCCTGGATTCCTAAAACTTGCAGAAAGGTGCAAAACAGTGTTGCTCTTTCCCCTATAGACACAAACCATTAAACATCAGGTAGCTCTTGGCTGCTTTCTGGAAACTTTTTGTTCTGTTCTTATAGATTCAGCTCTCCCATAATCTAAAACCCCTTGGAACAAGCTCTGCATACATAATTTTCTTACCCTTTCTCTTAACTAGCACTCTTAAAAACAGTCTACAATCACTACAACCATTTCTTCATTCTACACACACTCTGTAATAGAACCTACTGACTCTGCTCCTACCACACTAGCGAAATTTCTGGAGGTTCATCAATTTTATTCTTTGCTTTTTAACTTCTTAAACTCCTCGACTCTAATAAACTTCTGACCTGGCCATGTAGCTTTCTGATACCACTGCAGACCTGACTGGGTGACTCATGCCTGGCTCAGACATCTCTCTCATGCAGCAGAGGTGAGCTGGATGTCATAAAAGCAATAAAGGCACCCACATGGCTGCAGACCACCGAGCCAACTGAGGCCCCCCACCTAGCTATGACTCAGCTATTACTAACAAATCAACAGTACTCAGGCACTGCTTTTCTAATGGAGAACAGAGACAGTTCTTTGTCTTTCTGCTCACAGGAACCATACCATTTCTCCTCAGAGTCTGCACTGGATTCAGTTCCCTGTTTGGTGGTAAACCTTTGCTCCTCAGTACCCCACTCTCTTTAGTAACTTTTCACTTACATCTTCCTGCAGATGTCCTTAAAAGTGATGATATTGGTATTGTAACATTTTCTATTTTTATTTCAATATTGGTCAAAATTATTTCGCATGAATTTTCAGGCCCTATATATTAACCTAGCCAAAAGGTTTTGAAAACCCTTGACATTGTGGTATATCTGATGGAAACTCACTTATTTAGACAATTAGTGGAATTTCACTGAGTATCTATCATTTTCTACATACAACATGAACTGAAGATCTTACAAAGATGGTGCCTACCTTCAAAGAGTTCACAGTCTAAAGTAGCTGGCAAGAAAGCTCTATGAACAGCAGAAAAACAGCTATGAGAGATGAGTGTAAAAAGTTTTCAAAAAGTAGAGAGGAGGAGGATGACTAACACTTCCTAGGATAGGAAGGAAGCCTCTACTTACATTCCTAAGTAGATTGTAATCCAACTCTTTTGTTACTATTTCTTTTAGTTTCTCTATGGATCATTATTACATTTCTAATGTAACCTTATTAGAATGTCTAATGACAACAGGACTTCAATGACTAATGTAATTTTTTCAAAAAATAGAATATATGCTTAGAATACATTAACCTACCCTCCTCTAATTCTCTCATTAAAATTAGACTTAATTTGTTTTCAGTAGGACACTTCACAGAATAGTCGTATGTTTTAAGTGTATATACAAAATATCACATCTAGAAAAATAAGCATCAAGAATGTGAACTATATGTATGTGTCTTATACTTTCCTGGATGTGGGTATACATATATAGATACCACTACTGTAAATTGTGTGTGTCCTTCCTATTGTAGTCAGTCCACACAGTAAAATTAAACAGTATGTTTTGAGTACTTGTAGCAGTTTTTTGCCCAGCATCCCTTCTCTAAAACTTCCTCTTTTTTGCAATATAATTTCCCATCCACGAGGCTGAAACAGAAGATACCATGTTCCTATCATAATGATGGCAGTGGTGGGCCATCTGGAGCAGCTGCTGCCATCACACTGGCTGCAGCAGGGAGGCGCAGTCAGGGCTGCCCCTCTCCATGGAGCCCATGAGAGCCAGGGACAAGTGTGAGCCCTGCCCCTTCTGAGCTGGGGCGGGGACTCCCCAGTGCTGTTGCAGCTGCCCAAACCATGCTGAAGACCCAGGTCTCCCTCTCCCTGGAGCAGGCAGGGGCCCCATTCACAACCCCTCCCACCCTTCAAACCCTTCCATCCCCTAGCTCTGCACCACCACAGCTGCAGTCACGCAAACCACAGCTGCGGACCCAAGCATCCCTGGACTACTGGGGGCCCAGGAAAGACCCGCTTGCTCTTGCAGGCTTATAAATGCCTGCTCCCACTGCCTGGCTTCTCCCTGCTGTCCTTGCCTGCTCTGATCTCAGAGCAAAGTCGGGGCAAGCTCCAGTGCTGTCACTGCATGGCTGGGTGTGCACATGCTCAGGGCAGTGCTGACACTCCAGCTCCCTGCCGCCTCAGCCTCCTCCAAATTTTGGGTGCCAATGAGCATAGGAGGGAAGCCAAGGTGGGGCTGAGGGCAGCTCAATGCTGGCCTGCAGATACCCCTTGGCACTTATAGCCTGGGTGCCATGAACAGGCAGCAGGAGGCAGACAGGTTTCTGGGTGGAAGGGGGTGGGTCCCCAGTGAGACCAGGGAACAGGTTGCCATCCCACAGACCAGATTAGGGACTTGTGGTGCCTTTTCCAGGCCCAACCATGGCCACCCATGGCCAAATCAGTGCACACTTCCTCCCCTCTGAGGCTTATAAGAGCCCCAGGCTCAGCCAGAGCTGAGCAGACAACCAGATGACCGGATGCAGAGAGGAGCAACACAGTCTAGGTCCTCTCTGCTGAAAGCTGCACAAGCAACGGGATGACCAGTTGCAGAGAGAAGCTACCTTCTCCGCTAGGGGCTGAACACTCATCAGGATACCCTGGCTGTGGAAAGGAGCTGCCCGCCCTCCCACCACACACACACATACACACGCACACACACACACACACACACACACACAGGTTTCCCCTGAGCTTTTCTATCATTCAATAAAGCTTCTATTCATCTTGCTCACCCTTCACTTGCCTATATACCTTATTCTTCCTGGTCACAGGACAAGAACTCAAGACCCATTGAATGGCTAGGCTAAAAGAACTGTCACACAAACAGGGCTGAGACATGCCCCTTGCTTACCATGTTGTAGGAAAAGAGAAGGAAAAAAGAGCTGCAGTCGTTCAGAGAGCCCAGACTGTGAACTCCCTGAGCAAGGGCTGTGACTCCCTCTTTAGGGCCCTGTGGTTCCTGACATCTCCAAGCTTCCAGGCACCACCATATTCCCTGGTACCAGCCATGAAAGCTGCTTGTGGTACACCTGGCCCAGTGCCCATGACAGCATCTGGAGCTGCCTGCCCCACCGCAGCAGCTGGTATATCTGATTGTGCACAGTGGCTGGACCCCACACTCACTCACACACTATTCCATACCTGACTTACCCTTGGTTGGCGTGGGACCTAGCCCATAGTGTATGCCAAGCAAAGCTGCCAGGCAAAGTGGGCGATATGAGCCCAGCTGGCCCAAGCAAAACTTAGTCAAAAGTGCCATCGGCCACAGGTTCCCAGCCAGAAAAATGACACCCCAAACATCCCATAACAATAGGATGCCACATGTTCATGGTATACACAGTAACCAGCAACGATCGTTGACTCAAGCCAGGGCAATCAACTCACTCCCTATGAGTTTGGGAATTAATAATGGTCACTTTCTTGGGGTCTTCACATTAGTATGCAAAACTTGGGAACTTGTGGCAGCCATATTCCAGCATAAGAACCAAAGATGAGAGGAAGCCTATCCCCAGTAAGAGAGTAAAGTAAAGAACAAGCATTGACAAAGACCCAAAACAGAATTTCTGAGCTGCCCACAGTGCTCCCAGCCCTAGGTCCATCCCTAACCTGGGTTCTTTGATACACCTTGATCACTTTCAAATAAATTTCCCTTTTTGAGATAAATAGATGAGACTTAATTAAACTAAAAACTTCTGCACAGCAAAAGAAGCAATCAGCAGAGTAAACAGACAACCCAAAGAGTGGGAAAAAGTATTCACAAACTATGAATCTGACAAAGGACTAATATCCAGAATCTACAAACACTCAAACGTATTAGCAAGAAAAAAACAAATACTCCCATCAACATAAGACCACCCTGCTATTAATACAAGGAAGCTCAGGCCACTTGGAGAGACCATTGGTAGATGCCCCAGATGAGAGCTCCAGCCAAGGTTCCATAAAACACACAACATCAAATACAGTCATTTAGTAAAGATTCAGTCCGAAGATTCTTGCCCCCAGCTATCAGGTTAACCCCAATCAATAAGGCCTCTCCCACTGAGACCTCAGACATCGTGTAGCAGAGATAAGTTGTTCCCTGCTCTGTACCATCCAAATCCTTCACGGCATTTTCATGCTCACACTACTCTTCACAGTGAGCATTAAAAATGGTTACTTTTTGTTGAAACATTTTCAAATGATTTCTTATTCAGCAATATTGATTTGAACCAATTTTGATACCTGGAATTAGGGCACCGCCATATCAAAAGCCTTAAAATATGTGGTATTGACTTTGGGACTAGACTAGGAGCAAAAACTAGAAAAGCCTTGGGATTGTTAGCAGAAGCCTCTGGGACTTGAGGAGGCTGTTGGTGAGAGCTTGAAGCATAGTAAGGTAAATGTTATTGAAGGCTGAAGGAAAGGGGACCTTTGTTATGTAGTAGACAAAAGTGTGGCAACCTCATTACTTGTAGTGCTATGGAAAATGAGAAATATAACTACTGAACTATATTTTCTAGCTATGGAGATTTCCAGGCAAAACATTAAAAGTGCCACCTGGCTTCTTCTCACTGGCCATGAAAATTATAAAAGAGAAGAGATGAGGTTAAGATTAAACTGTCTGGTTTTCAAGCAAAATTTAGAGGAAATATAAAAAAGCCAGGACTTGCTGGTTTTGAAATTAAAACTTTTCCTTCTTCTCAGCTTCTTCAGATAACAGAAGATTCTCATAGTAAGAAACAGCTTCAGAAAAACACAAATTCAGGTCACTGTAAGGACAAAAATGGTCTAAGAATGAAGCCAAGGACGAGTCTTTATCAAGACCTCAGAAACTCTTAAAGTGATGCCCCATAACCTCTTCAAAAAGGCAAAAGGCTTCATAAAGATCTTAAGGGTATGCCTCATAAAGCCTATTAAATAAAAGAGCATCTAAGAATTTTTATTCCACAAAGCCTCAAAGTAGACAAAGGTTCATCTTAAAGAGATCTGTGGGTATCATTTTGTCTAATGGAGTGGATATAACTTGATACATAAAAAGCCAACATTTTTTAACATAAGTGTACCTGCTTGGGCTGAATGTAACAGAGCCAATACAAAAGAAAAATAGGTGTTTGTAGCCCTAACATTTTACTGGTAGGAAGCAAGCTGAAGTTATTCAAATCTATTGCAAACACGAGCTACAGTCATCCCTTGGTATCTATGAGGACTGGTTCCCGGATCTCCCATGGATATCAAAATCTATAGATGGTCAAATCCCTTATATAAATGGTATAGTATTTGCATAGAACCCATGCATGTCTTCCTGTATACTTTAAATCATCTCTAGATTACATATAATACCCAATACAATGTAAATGTTGTGTAAATAGTTGCCATATTCTATTGTTGGGAAGAAGAACCAGAAAAATAAAGTCTAGCTCCTGTTCAATACAGACACAATTTTCTTAAATGGTTTTAATCCACAGCTGGTTGAGTCCCTGGATGTAGAACCCATAGATATGCACTGGCTGTACTTTTATGCAATTATGACTATTTGGTTGCAAACACAAACTGCTTTTTAATTGGAAGAAAAAGGATGCCTCAGAAGGCAAAACAAAGAGCCCAAAGGGTGGGGCCAAATGCCAAAGAGAACAGTTCACAGGGATCAGCCATTCATCCATAATTAAGGAATTGGTAACATGTGCCCAGTTGGGTTTCAGAATTGCTGTGGGCTAGTGACTACTGTATCTTCCCATTTCCTCCATTCTTGAATGGAAATGGCTTTTGTCATAACCATATTCCAGTCTTATTATTGTCTGTTGAAGGGAGAAAAGTGAGGTAAGATAGCTTGTATCTTTCAGTAACAGGTCTTCAGAGTGACAGAAACTATGCCCAAGAAACCAAACCAAGTCATCTCTTCGATGCTTGAACCTAAATTAGATGGTGAGGACTGGACCTCAATTCTGAGCCTGATGCTGTAATGGGATGAGGCCTACTGAAAAGTATATGTTGTCTGTAGGATGAATATAAATAATATGCAGGCAGAGAGCAGACTGTGTTAATTTTAAAACAGGCCTACAAATTATTTTACACTCCTATTGTCAGGAGTTGGGGTCTAATGCCCTCTTTTGCTGAAAGAGCACTATGCTTAGTGACTCATAACCAATAGAATGTCTTAGAAGTGATGCTCTGTGACTTCTGAGGATAAGTTTAAAAATTCCACAGAACGCCCACCTAGTTCTTTTAGGACACTCACCTTTGGAGCTCTGAACTACCAGGTAAGAAGTCCAACCATCCTAAGACCATCATGCTTTGAACAAGCCCAGGCCACATGAAGAAGCCACACATGGATATATGACTGACGGCCTCAGCTCACATCCCAGAAGACTGACAGCACAACCACCAGACAAAGATGGCTTCAAATGATTCTGGGCCCTAGCTGTCAAGTCACCCCCTAAACATCCTGCTTCCCCAACTGAGGCCCCAGACATCACTGAGCACAGAGAAGTTGCCACCACTGTGCCCTTCCAAATTCCTAGCCTACAGAAACTTTAAGCATAATAAAATGGCTGTTTTATGCCACTAAGTTCTGGAGTAGTTTGCAATGACATGGTAGAAACCAGAACAATATTGTAAAGGAAAAATTCATACTTTCAGTTTTCAAACAAGAAAATCAGAATAAAAAGAGGTTAAGTAATTAACAAAGTTTGCAGAGATGCAAAGCAAAGCAATAATTCTGAAACAGACTAATCTGATTCTAAAATCAATGTTTATAATCATCATGCCACACTATATTCCATAGAGATTTTCCTACCTCTGTGTCTTTTCCTATTAACATTTCCCTGGCAAAGAATTATATGCACACATTATCTGCCTCTCTAAGACCAAGCCATCATTCAGGGCCATACTGAATCCTGTCTCCTCCATGAAGCACATCCCTAGACTTCAAACATTAACAATTTCTCCCTCTTCCAACTAGTCTTGAACTTATTTTCCACAACTTTCAATCAAAGCAATTCGTGAATATGTGAATACTAGTGTTTCTAAATCACAATTAATGAATTCATTGTTTTTCTTATGTACAGTCCTAGGCTACCCTCTGGATTTTCAACTCTGAACATCTATAGGATTGGTCAAAACAGGAATTGTGGTATCAGTGAAATGGACTAGATGCAAAAGAACAAAAGTGGTCTGGATTAAGTTAAACTGGGAAGCAAATGCCCCACATAAGTGAATCACCACTACCCAGCTCTAGCATAGTGATTTTCATGATAGCATATATCACTACCTGACATATTATATATTTTTTGTTTATTGCCTCTCTTCCCTCATTAGAATATAAGCTTCCTGGGAGCAGGAACGTTTTCTGCATTGTTTGATGCTATATCACAAGAGTCTAGAACAATATCTGTCATTCAGTCAATAAACACCTGTTGAAGGAATAAATGAATGAACAAGTGTTACCAAATAGGAGTATAACCTAAGTGTTACAAGAGCTTTCCATTTTTCAAGAGAAGCCAGAAATAAATAAGTTTATGTGCAATCTTCTACTTTCTAAATGTTGTCAACTAATATGAAAAATGTTAAGCCATTTTGGGGATGGGTAAACAAAACATGGCTGCAGCCTTGGATTCAGTCTGAATACTTGAATTTGCAATCTCTGTACCAGAAGGATTTTAGATTTTTAAAAAATGTTTCTAATTACTTAGAATAGAGCCTTGTAAAGTGTAGGTAGCTTGATAAGCAAAGAATAACAGTGATGATGATATCTCAAATATTCACACTTATGGCCCTGCTACCATTTAGCTGTGTATTATTTATATGCTACTCAAGTTCCTCTTTCATATCTCAAAGAAAATTGCTTCAGTTTCTGATCTGAAATGACCACCTGGACTTCATGTGACCATCCCACATCCAAGATTCTAAAGCTAAACTTCCACTCCTTCCAGCTGTTAAATGTTGAGAAATGTCATTCTCATATGCTCCGAATAATAAAGGGGAAAGGCAGTGAAAAGAAAACAGATTGTATTTCAAAAGAGTGACAGAAAAAAGGAGGTAAGTTTTAAACTATATTTCCACAGTTGATAAATAAGAGCTCCCAATGGCAATTTTGTTTTCTTTTTTATAGATGTTAGTATTTTAGGTTATGCAACCTAAAATTTTATTTCAATTGACCTTTCAGTGTTCTCTGGTAGAATTTTTTTATCATTTCTACATAAAAATTATTAAGCAGGAATTTAAAAATATTAACTAATTACTTAGAGATTCTTAACTCTAATAAAAAGTCACATCTAAATAACTATTAGAGTGTATCTGGCTTTAAAACATGGGTCATTTAGCAACAAGCATAATTGTTTAGGGCTGAAAACACTTTTAAGATACTTTAAAGAAAACATACTAGAAAAAAGAATTTCCCGTCTACCCTATGCTAGCTGACCCACAGCAAGTCAATCATCAACTTTTGAAGATGTAAAATGAAATGAGGTGTCTTCGTGTTCCATGTCTGTGTATGGTCCAATGAGTACAGCCTTGAAATACCCACAGAAGACATCAACAAACATCAGAGAAATTCAACATATCAAATGATTATAAGTCCAAAAGAATAAAACGCCTACTAGCCTTCTAAAAAGTCTGCATTTAAAACATGATTTTAATGATTAGATAGATGAATTCATTACAAGCAGTTTTTCAGTAATGGCATTGATTTTGTATGCTGGCAGATTTTATTTCTTAAACAGGTCCCACAATGATTTAAATTAAAAGTAACAGTGAGGAAAATTTCTGTAGCCAAAACTATTTTTCAAAATTTAGGTTATTTTAGAACTATCAACTTCCTACAAATTAAAAATATAGATTTCTATTCACCTATTTTGCTGTGTTCAAGTAACACTGAATACAAAGGTTACTGGATGAGAAGAATCACAATCTGAATTTTCTTATAGACACACAAGTGAACTGGTGGAATACAGAATTCGTAAGGCACAGGGGGAAAAGCCCAAAATTTAGGATCAAACCAACCAAATTTGATTTACAGTTCTACCATTTGCTTACGTTTAGCCCCTGGACAAGTTACTTAATCTCCTTAAGCTGTATTCGATTTACTTTACTCATCTGAAAAAAAAAAGTGGAATCATAATACCTTGTCTTAATGTTAATATGAAAATTAAAATAAATGCATATATATCACGTAAGCCATTGAAATGAGGCAAAAATTCTTAATTCAACATGGTATAGTCTACCCTAATGCAATGTAATTGAATGTAAAAAGTGCCTAGAATACCATGGTGTCACAAATGATAGCCATCAAAGAGAATCCAATAGATTCTTATTACAAATTTAATGCAGACAATGCTCCCTCTATCTCATCCTTCCTAAGAAAATAAAAATAAAATGAAATGAAAATAAGTTGCAAGATATTATCGACAATAGAAAATCACTTACATGAAATTTTAAAATACGGCATGTATTGTAAGAGTGTGTGTGTGTGTGTGTGTGTGTCTATACATAGATATGAAATAATCGTAGGATAATATGTATGGAAATAGCAAACACCAAATTCAGGACAGTGTTGATCTCTAAGGGAAAGGCCAAGGCAATGAGATCAAAGGATGGTTACATGGAGAGCTTCAACTGCATCCTATGTTTTACTTTCTCAGCAATAACATTAGACTGAAGATGGTAAAATATTTAGTTCTATTGATCTGGCTAGTAGGTATATGGAGTTTACTATATTACTCACCATATGTTCTGTACATTTCAAACATGTTACAATAAAAAGAAGTAGCTTTCCCAGTCATACAAACAGGCAATTTTCCAAAACAGACAACAGCAGCTGTTCCAGAGATATACAATAGTGCAGGTAGAGATGAGGAAGAATAAGGATGATGGGGGAGGGAGGTGGAGGTGGTTAAGGGAATAAGAGTGCTGGGTATAGAAGACAGGTTTCTCTCTGACACTTTGAAACCGGTAACATATGTGATCCCCCCCTGTAAGAATTAAAGAAAGATTTCCACTATATAAGGTGTAAAAAGGTTAGAAATGATTCATTGTTAATCCAGAAATCAGGTTACTTTACAGAGAATACATTATCCAAAAACGTCATTAAGCTGAAAATACTTACTATAACCCCACTCTTGGTGGTAGTTTCTCTGTATGTGAAGTTGCAAATTGCCCAGGCTAAATAATATGTGGACATGAGAGGGGTCTGTGAAAAGTGATCCGTAACCCATCCATCTTCCTCAAACACGGAAGTTTCCACTGGCATATTAGATAAAGACAAATAGGTTGCTTGATGCTTGATGCTGATTTTGAAAGTAGCCTTGTAGATTGGCTCATCAAAACAAGGAAATGCCTTTCTGGCATGTGTAGGCGAAAACTGAGTAACACCAAGGAATCTGGAAAAAAGAAAATGACATTCTCTATTACATTCATGTTATGAATTAAGTTATGGCCACATTACACACTTCTGTTGATGAAATAATATAGTATTCCAAATTGTAATTTTTTTTGTGAACCAAACTTAAGTGCATGAATAGCATGAAAGCACAATCCATATGTAATATACTTCCCCAACCATAAAAGTTTTTCAGGGCGGTTTCTGTCTCAATTAAAATAAATTCGCTAAACCCAGAGAAGTGCTTGTTAGATGAAACATGACACACTACAGAAAAACAGCTCACTGTCATCACACTGGCCAGAACTGGAAAGTGATTATTCTCCTTTTCAGTGTGCTTCACTTTCTTCCCTGAAACTGCACAACATGTAAAGACAACGAAACCAAAATCCAAAAATTGTCCTCAGATATATGAAGAACATAGATCGTCACTTGGGAAATATCTGTGCCCTAAAATCTCAACAAGACATAGCCTGGTTTTGTTCAGAGAAGGGATTTTGAGACCTGATAAATTCTGGTCTGAATTCTGGCTCTGCAAATTTTCTTAGCTATGCCATCTTGGGCAGTTATTAAACTTTCCTAAGATGTAGTTGGTCATTGCTGAAAAAGCAAATAATCAAGTCTAACTCAAAAAGTATTGTACAGCTTAGAGGAAAAGAAAGGATGTAAACCACCTATGACTGTGACTAGCATGGAGCAGTTGCTGATTCACATCTTCAACCTTTCTTGGAGCACAGGAATAAATGTTTATACTGAATAGTCTGGAGAACATTGTTTTTTCCTACTCATAATAAATGTTATATTAATATATGTTAATGTTAATATACCAGATGTATATTAATATAAATATATAATAAATATATGAATAAAATAAATGTCAATGTAAGCTCACACATGCATATACATACATATATATTGCACTCAAGTTTTCAGATCAACCTGTATCTTACTAAAATTCCAACTGAAAGCACCTTTTATATTCTTTCATGGTTTATGGTTACAAATGAAGACAAAGATTAAGTATTTTAAGAAGAACTCTTCAGTTGGGCATGGTGGCTCACATTTGCAATCCCAGCACTTTGGGAGGCCGAGGTGGGTGGATCATGAGGTCAAGAGATCGGGACCATCCTGGCCAACATGGTGAAACCCTGTCTCTACTCAAAGTACAAAAATTAGCTGGGTGTGGTAGGGCACGCCTGTAGTCCCAGCTATTCGGGAGGATGAGGCAGGAGAATCGCTTGAACTCGGGAGGCAGAGGTTGCAGTGAGCCAAGATCGCACCACTGCACTCCAGCCTGGCGACAGAGCGAGACCCTGTCTCAAAGGAAAAAAAAAAAAAGACACTCAGACACTCGAAAAACATTCATGACAAAAGTTAATCAAACTTTTTAAATAATACTAGTTACAAAATGATATAAGGCAAGTCAATATTAGACTGTTAATAGAATACTATTGAGTTCTGAAGCGATTTCTTTAAAAAGCTTGTTCCTCCATAGGTAGTTCTGTCACCACTCCTCTCTCCATCATCCATGATATACATGATTAATCTAACATGGCAACTTTCCCACTGAACCCAAACTTGGCCTCAGAATTATTCTCAGCACAGCACTTCAGGCAACTACTACCAATCAATACAGGTTGACATGCGTATGGAATCTTATTGGCTATCCCTAGCTCAAAACACAAGGTATAAATTTTACACTATTTTTAAATTATGAAGCTTACATTGATCATTGAGGGCCTCATTTTTTAAATCTTAGTTTTAGAATAGAGAAAAATAAAATATTTTAAAGATTAATCGTTACTTATCTTCATAGACAAGGTTTTTGAGAGTTATCTTGGAAATAGCAACAGGCTGCTACACACCAGGCTTGGTTAAGTAACTTAACTATCTGACCCTGTTTTTTCATTAGTACAAGGAAAATATGTTTTCTAGGCTTTCCTTACAAAAGTCAAGATGATAAAATGAGATAATATATGGAAAAGAGATTTTAACTGTAAATCTTCATACGAATATGAAGTTAAAGCTGGAAGCAATATTAGAAACAAAGTGTCCTACTCTCATAAATTTCTAAGTTGAAAAAGTAGATCCAGTAGGATTAAGTGATTTCTCTGAAGTTACACAGACAATTTGCACAAAGCTGGGTCTAAAACTCACATTTTCTGAATTGCATTTCAAAACAGTAAAATTAATTTTTAGCTATAATTATAAACATCTTAATTCAGCTGTAAGTAACAAAGATTCTTCCTTCCCAATTTGCCAGTATCACAGTAATATTTTTCTTACTATTTTTTGCTGATTAGTAATACACTTTCTGCTTAATGAAATGTCAGTACTTTTAGTTAAAATGCACCCATTTACAATTTTGTCTTCATATGCTTTTATCTTACATAATGTTCGTGAATCTTATCTTTCAGCTTATTAATTAAAATGTCCACTAAGCTTAATATTTCTCACTGAGGCTATTTAAAAGATGCCCATGGGATTGCATATATGAGTCAAAGTTACTCCCTTTTAACTTTGAAATATCTGAGAACTCCAATTCAATCACTGAAGGAATATTGTCTGCTATGTGTGAGCTTTATGCTATACAGGTTGAGTATCTCTTATCTGAAATGCTTTGGACCAAAAGCGTTTCAGAATTGGGATTTTTTTTAGATTTTGGAATATTTGCATTATATACTACCGCTGAGAATCCCTAACCCAAAAATCCTAATAAAAAAATGTTCCAATAAACATTTCCTTTGAGCATCATGTTAGTACTCAAAAAGTTTTGGGTTTTGTAACATTTTAGATTTTGAAGTTTTGGAGTGGGGATACTCACCCTGTATTAGGTACTTGGTATAATTTTTTTTAAGATATAACCATTTTCGTATTTAAGGCCTTTGCAGTCTAATTGAAAAATATATTTTTCCATGAAATATATATATGTATAATATTTTCTCATGGAAAATTAAAGGACAACTAATAATACTAGGGGAATAGTCCTACCAGAGTTCAACAGAGAGGTCGTAATTAGAAGGAATTGGCCTTTAAGTGAAAATCAAAGATGTCTTTGATATTAAGTAATTAATGAGTAAGAATTGATTAGGTGTAAAAGATGTAAATACCTCTGGGCTAAGGATAATTTGATTAAACAAATATTTGTGCAGAGAAAAAACACAGTGCAGTCTCTTTTTGCCTTACAAGTAAGTAAGCATGTTAGGGAAGGGAGCAATTTACATCACTGATCCTAGGGGTTGAAAAGAAGGATACAGATCACCTAGTGACCTCTTCTGCAATTACTGTTCTTAATGAATTCACACACACAGTATATACCCATGCACAGAGGGCCACCATGTGTTCTGATAATGTCTAAATGAGGAAATACCAATTTCACAGTCTGGCACCTGAGGATGATTGCAACTGAATTTCAATTCAGTATTTACAAAATCAAAAGAAGTCCCTTGGTAAAGAAGAGCAGTTGGACTAGACTACATTTAAGGTCTTTTCCAAGCTTGAGATCCTATAACTGAACAAAAATCAGAAGTAAAATATTCCCCAAATGTGATTGGTTTTTTAAAGACGTTAAATTACACTACCACCAAACAGCTTTTTACTACAAGTTCTATAATGCATTTGCTCCTTTTAATCATTTATTTTTGAGTGTTCGATACTGGGAAGAAAAAGATAAATATATATGGTTCCTTCCGGCAAAGAGTTTCTATGCTAATAAAATAAATTAAACATATACCTGGACAGGTATAATACAAAAAGTCATCACAAAGAGGGAAAAATGTATGAAGAAATTACATTCTCCTAAAGCAGAGTTTCTCAATGTTGGCACTACAGACATTTTAGGCCGATAATTATTTGTTGCGGGGACTGTCCTGTGCCTTGAAGGATCTTTAGCAGTATCCCTGGCCTCTACCACTAGATGCCAGCATCATCTCTCCCCAGTTGAGATGGGCAAAAATGTCTCTGGACATTGCAGATGTCCACTGTAGGAAGAAATTGTCCCAGCTGAAAACCACTAGCTTAAAGAACTCAAAGAAGGTTTTATGAAGAAGAAAGCATAATAATTGGTCTGAAAACCTGGGTGGAAGTTTAAAAGTCAGAGTTGGATGTAAAAATGAGTGAGCTGACTATAGGTAGCACAGAAATAAGCCTTCAATAAAGTTTTCACTCACATATTAAGTTTTTGCCCTGTCTGCTGTCTTGCAAATTCTGGTTACATCAGATCTCAGTATTTCAAGCCCATCTGTAACATCTTTTTCAACCTTGATACTCTTTTTTCTAACAAAGAGAGCCAGTTTCAGGTCGGTGCCCTTAACAGGCAACAATGCCTGCAGAATTTCAAAAATATAATTTTGTCTTCACTGCATATATTTTGTGGTTGCCTTCAATTGGTGGAAGTGAGACTTCTCTTCTGCTTATGGTCATTAAAAACATCAAAGAGGCCCACAACAATGGTGATTTTGAGAAAAAAATAACAAGTTTGGAGTGAATTTGTGGTGAGTTTGAGGTGGTAAGCAGAATACCCAGTATAAGAAATATAAAAAATTAATCAAAAATAGAAATATTTCAATATATAGTGTGGACATGAAAAATATATGTAAATGCAGCAAAAAGTAAAACAAAACAGCAAAAGGCAGAAGGTAATGGGGATAAGTATTTTGTTGTCTGTTATTCTCCTCCTTTCTTAAACAAAATCATTTTTATCTTTTAATGAATCTGTCTATTACCATAAAAAATTCCACTTTCAAAAGTGACATTCTGGGAGTGTGATTCCTAGAATGTCATTTTAGCATAACTGGAAAAAATGTGAATAACATTCATGTATTTTAATTCTCTTCTATCTAAAATAAATTACTTTATTTTCTTAACAACTTGTCTATTTGACATTTTGGTTGAGCTAAGAAGGAAGGCTTAAAGCTCCGTGTTGCCTCTGAAGGATATAGAGAATTGATTTCTTTTTATTTCTGCGGAAGTTCACTAGGCAAGCTACATGTATCAAGTCATTATGATAACATTCAGCAGAAGTAATGCATTAATGTTGGTTGATATTGCCAACAAATTACAGTATGTGATACAAAACAATTTCTGCTCCATTATTTTTCAGTTTGCCTTTTCATAAAGGTAAGACATGCAGAAGAAACAAACATTTGCATAACACTGTTAGTATTCAGATTGATTCACGGCATTTCACTGTGGAATCCACCAAAACCAAGAGAACCTCACAAACAGCATGGGTGATTTGAAAGGTTTTCTTTTTGACCACATCTATGCATAACACAGAGGAAAATGATTTTGAACCTACTTCTACAGCAACTGCAATTTCTCTAATAAAGCAGTAGTTTAAGATTGGCAATAAAAACTTCCAAGACCTAAAGAAAAGTTTCAATGGAACATCTAGTTACTATTCAACTGATTGCAGTAAGCGGACTGTTACAAGGTCATGGAAGTTACACGTGTCCCATTTAAAATTGTTAATCCAAAATGCAAACTGTTACTCGATGACAAAATTCTTTAAGCCAAAATGGGTCGTTGTTTAGACTGTGTGTTTTTATGCACTTCAATGAGTCATTAAACCTCTGCTATTTCAGAAGAGAAGTACTCCTGCTGAATATTCAATACTATAAGCAAGTGTAGTCTATTTTTTTTAAATAACCATTGGAGTAAACTAAAAACATAAGGCAATAATGCCAGCAATATGTATGTAGGAAGTGGTGCATATGTGAATAATTGTGTTATAAAAACAGAGCATAATATTCATAATTGTTTCACCATTTATGTACTAAATATGCTTACCAAAAATAAGTACTGTGTACTTGATCATCATTGTTGAAGAGTATTATGGATGCATTAAGATGACTTTCCCAGGTCATAATATTAGGTTTTCATAAAAATAAATAAAATTAGTATCTGAGATTCATGTTTTTCTATTGGAAAGAGGCAAAATATTACGTAAGTATTATAAAGTACTGCTGTTGTCAAAACTCACATAAAGTCTTAGGAACAATATCTAATGATTGAGATGCCTTTCCCTTGGTACTTAGGGGCTTTTCTTCTTGCTGTATTGGTACCCTTCCGACCCTTCAGTCTCTGGTTCCTGCTATTCTCACTGTTAATAGAGAGTACTGCTGTAATCAGAGACTTGCGTGTTTCTCGTTTCCCTCAGTCTTTCTGCTCCATCAACCCTCTCCATCTCCCAGTATTTGATCCAAGCTGGAAGGTTCTCTGGCTGAAATACCACAACCTTTCTTTTCCTTCTCTTTTTTCTGGTGACCAGGCTCTTCTTCCTACCCACCTTCTTTTCCCATTCCCTGTCTTTTGAACTCTGCTTAGGTGGTAAAAACAAACAGCAGTCAAAGGAATGTCCACGGTGACCATTTCCCCACTGTTTTGCCAGCAAGGGGAAATCCCAAAGCAAGAATGTTGGTCCTGCACAACCTGGTACTAGCCCAAGTAGCAGATCTCCAGCCATGGAATAGTAAAATTATATTTAATAACCACAGATGTGCTTACTAATTATCAGACACTGTTCTAAGTGCTTTATTACTGATGTAATCATCACAACAACCCTGTACAATAGAGTATCATTATTTCCACTTTCCAGAGGAGGACACTAGACACACAGCAATTAGGAAACCTGGCCAAGGTCTTAAAGCTAATAAGTGGCAGAGTCAGGACATGAGGCCAAGCAGTCTGGTTCCACAGTCCATGCATAGGAGGAACAGAATGAACACACTAAACACACACACACACACACTTCCATCCAGCAACACAACAAAAGTGGACTATTTTTTAAAAAATAGAAGATTTTTAAAAATAATTTATTGTTTAAAGATGTAAAAAGTAACCAACAACCATAGTTTTTAAACTGATTTCTTTGTCTATCCTCTGATTTTTCTTTTTTTAGTTGTGTAGTCATGAGGAAAGATGTGAATGATTAAAACAAAACTTCATCCTGCAGCACACACATAGGTGTGCACTGGGAGGAATTAATTCTCCCTGTCCCTGTACAACTGGAGCCAGAGTTCTATAAACGTCAGGCCCACTCAGGCATTCAGAAGCTTGGAGGCAAAGAAGGCAGGAAGGGTGAGCCTGGGTTCTTCATCCTTATTCAGCTCCACGCAACATTGCCAATCTTATTCTACCTTCACAGTGCCACCACCACCATACAGCTGTGCCTGTTTGTGCATCTTTTCAGGTTGTCCAGGAAACTGGAAAAAGCAGGAAGTATTTTTCACATTTGAATTTTCCAAAATTCTGCCTAGTAAAATTCTATCTGTGGGAGAAAGTATGCAGTCTCCTGCAGTAGAAAGTAGGATGGCATGAACTTTGAAAAACCCTGGTGGAAGCTGGCCAGTAATGTAAACCCGGAAGGAAGTAAAGAACATGCAAACAATTGAGAAATGATGATGATGGTGATGGTGATGATGAAGATTATGATTGCTGGGGTTGGGAGGATGAGCATGGGGGTGAAGGAGGGATGCCCTCCCTACAGACTGTAAAACATTTATGCCTTAAAGGTAAATCATTTCTTCCTCACCGTTTTTGTATCACTCCTTGAAGTCAACTTAAAAAGGTAAGTCCTATTTTTGTAAATAATATTGACCAAATGTCACCATCCTCAAGCACACCTAAAATATTGTCCTGCATTGTTTGCTCAAGCCAATCTACATACACAGTGGCAACAATCAGTTTAAAGAAACAAACACGCTGTGCAAACCAAATAAATACTGGGAAGGCCAGCATCAGGTCCATCTTTATTTGAAAGGGATCCAAAGCAGATAGGCTCAGTTTGGAGTTGCACTGAATAAATAAAAACAAAGGCAACTGCACAGGCAACAAAAGCAAGAAATAGACAAATGGGATTGCATCAAACTAAAACGTTTCTGCACAGCAAAGGAAATAAACAATAGGGTAAAATAACAACCTATAGAATGGGAGAAAATATTTGCAATCTGTACATCCAAGAAGTGATTAATGACCAAAATATATAATGAAATCAAACAATTCAATAGGAAGAAAAAACAAAACCTGATTTTTTTAAGTGGGTAAAAGATCTGAATGAACATTTCTCAAAATAAGACATACAAATGGTCAATCGGTATATGAAAAAATGTTCAACATCACTTATCATCAGGGAAATGCAACCACAGTGAGATGTCAACTCACACCTGTAAGAATGGTTATTATCAAATAGACAAAAGATAACAACTGTTAGCAAGGATGTGGAGCAAAAAGAACCCTTGTACACTGTTGGTGAAAATGAGTACACTGTAAATTAGTACAGCCATTATGGAAAACAATATGGAGGTTCATCAAAAAATTAAAAACAGAACTACCACATGATCTGGCAATCCCACTACTGGGGGATTATATATCCAAAGAAAAAGAAATCATCATGTTGAGGAGATATCTGCAACATGTTTATTGCAGCATTATTCACAGTAGCCAATATACAGAAGGAACCTAAGAGTTCATCAATGAATGAATGGATAAAAAAATGTATACATACACTAAGGAAATACTATTCAGACAAACAGAAGGAAATCCTGTCATTTGAGACAACACTGATGAACTGAAAGACTTCATGTAAGTGAATAAGCCAGGCACAAAAAGACAAATATCGCATGATCTTAGTCATATGTGGAATCTAAAAAAGTTGACCTCATTGAATTAGAGAGTAGAATGATGTTTACCAGATACTAAGAGGTTAGGGGAAGAATGGAGTTGAGGAGTTGCTGGTCAAAGGATAGATAATTACTTAGATTAGAGGAATAAGTTCAAGGGATTTATTGTAAAGCAAGGTGACTATAATTAATGACAATATATTATATTCTTGAAAACTGCTAAGAGTAGATGTTAAATATTCTCACCACAAAAATAGCTATATGAGGTGATGCATTTGTTAATTAACTAATTTGTTCCAAATGTATGCATACTTCAAAACATTAGGTTATACATGATAAATACATACAATTTTATGTCAATTAAAATAATTTGAAAAAAACTGTACATTTAATTACTATCCAGGGTGATCAAATCGAATGGCACTACAGGAAACACAGCAAGACAAACACCAATTGCATAAATTTTCTCCCTGAGTGAGTCATTATTAAATGGTCAGAGCTTTTTTTTAGTAAACATTGTCTAGATATAGTTTACTGGTAGCATTTTGAATTGTGTTCAAAATCCAGCACTGAACTCAGTTTTGCCATATGGTTATGTGAGCCTGACACAAAAACAATGAGCTAAGTCCATTAAGGAATCATAGAAAAAAGTTTTTAGAGAAACAAATGGTTCTCAAAGATTTTTTCAGTTCACAGTCCTCTATAGAGGGACAAAAAGCGATATACTCCTACTTGCTCTTACCAGAGTGAATGAGAGAAGCGAAGCTGCTTTCAATCTAAAAATAATGTAGTGAATTGATTGTTTGTATTAAATACCACGAGTATTAATTCATTCTGAGAAAATTACAAGGCATCGGATCACACAAATACCACAGTAGAGCATATGCCTACCCAGAGATAAAATCCTCCACTCTTTCCCCTAGATTTTTGCAAAAGGATGGTCCCAATTCTCTTTGAGAACTACCACTATTATTTTCCCATTTTACTTGGAGATTATCGTTTCTCTCTAAACAATCCTTTATAGAAAAGGACCTCCTATTTTTAACGTCGTCTCACTTTGGCATGTTATAGACCCTATCAAAGTTGGTCAAAGAAAACCGGTCTCCCTTTTGAAAGTGAATAAAATGTTCTTTATCTTGGCTATATTTCCCTTTCAATCCAACCATTTGGATCTAAATTAAGGTACCCTACTTTGAACATGGGTGTGCCCACCATCTGGTTACCCAAAAGTGGCAATTATTTCAGGTAAATGAACATTTTACCTAATTCTAAGCAAGCATACTCTCCTGTCGAAGACTACAGCATAAATACACACCCATTTTTATCTGCCTGCTGCACACCTAGTTGATCAAAAAGTGAGTATGTATTCTGCCTAATTTACTTCTTGGTGTGTAAACATGTTGATTTTAAGAGAATTTATTTTCAATATTCAACAAGTGTAGGAACCAAGGGTAGAGAATTTGTCTCAACTTGGGAAACCTTGGGCTTCGGGGTGGGGAGCTTGTCTTCTAACCTTTGTATACTACAGTATGGAAATCAGGAAAAGCAAGTTTTCCCAGCTGTACAAAGCCAGGCTACCTACGACACCCAGCAGGGGATAAAACCTTCCAGAAGTCCAAGGTATATAGCACACAGTGGAATCTAATTTCCCTGCTGTAACCAAAATTATTTTGCTCAGGCCTCTGAGAAGCAAGTTGAAGAATCAGACTGATAGGATTTTAATGAGTTAGTATTTCCACATAGGCTGAGAAGTGAACTGTATTATAGTATTGCTCTTTTAAGCATTTCAACTTGCTCAATATGACTTCCTTATCAGATTAAATATTTGTTTTATCACAGAAATTATCCTATAATTCAATTGGCAAAATTGAATCTAACTAAAGACTAAAATTTTTAATCACTAATCTAATGAAAATTCAGTGTTCGCATCTGTGTCCTACTTGAACGTGGGTTTTAGAATGCCAATTTACATTGCATTTTGTGAACAAAATCATCACCAATAAAAATCCAACCCTAGCTGAGATGCTGATAAGGGTCTGTTTAAAAATGCTCCAAGTGGCTATAGTAACAAAACAAGTTTGATAAATAGAAAGTTTACATAACTATGAAATGGTTTATTAGATTTATTTCTTTTGCTTTATCAACTCCAGTAGAAACATCCAAGAAATTATGAGATTTACTCTAGTAATAATAATGAGGAAGGAAAAAAAATGAGGAACGAAGACTTTCTCTAACATGCTGTATAGAAATAAAACAATCCTGGGATTTTCAAAACACTGAGTTCTGCATTTCTATTGGGATGATGAGTTTAACTATATGTGAACTAGGTTAAACTTCCAGCCAAGTTATTTACTTCTTTGAGGAAAATTGCAAGATAGGGTTTGAATATAAATATGCACTAGGGGTACAAGAAATCAGTTACGGGTCAAGCAGAAACATCTGGTCTTTTTAAGAGTCCTGTTAATTTGAAAGCATTGACCAAAACAAGCTCAGTTCTGCCAAACATATTTTGGCATGGCTCAAAAAACGGAATTTGTCAAAAGCATTCACTTCACCGAAGCAAGATGTGTCAGTAATGATATGCAACTCCCACTATTGACATTTTGACATAACAAGCTTGTTCCTAAACATAGCATGCAAATTTGTTTTCTATGCCTTTCCCCCAAATTTGATATAATTCTGGGTTTAAAAAATATTTTTAATCTGTATTCTTTAGAACGTGTCGGAGGAAGTGGTAGAAGGGGGTTTAAATTATCTATATCTGATGTCAGGAGTAAGACAGTGAATAATTTGTACATTCACTTATAGGAGGTTTTAACTATCATACAACTACTAAAGAATTGGGCATTTTATTTATAGGAGTTTACTTCATAGAACTCTATAAATAATAAAACTTCTGTTTACTTTCACAACACATTGCAATTTCCCCAGCCTCTTACACAATGACTTCTTCTGAGAGTTTCCAAACACCATAAGCTCTGTCTGGTCCAGGGATTAGAGAACCAAAGTTCAAGTCCTAGCTCTCCACTGACAAGCCTGCTCACCTCCAGGGCCCTGGGCTTCTCTGAGCCCATTTTCTGCTGTTGTGAGACTCATCTGAGAAAAGGAAAGGCTCTGCCTCAGTACTGATCTGCAACCTGCCTCCTCTTCTAAAGTTCTTGGTTTAATTTTTAAGCTCACTTTGGTTGTTCATCTGCCCTACAGTCATTTAATTAATCGAAGTTATTTTAGCAATGAGGGAGTTAGAGCAAAGAACAAGAATCACTTATTCATTCAACAATATACCTGAGAGCTTACTGCCACAAGACACTCATGAGAGCTAGCATTTGTGGTGGATACTCTATGTGCCAGGCACAGGGGTAAGTAGTACTTTGTAATGCATTCACTCACAGACGTCTACACCAATCCTACAAGTAGAATATTATTATTGGTATCCCCAAGCTAGAATTAAAAGTCTAGGCTCAAGAGCCAAACTCCCTGGGTCTAAATCCGTACTTTCCTCACTCTTGGTGATTTTGGTCAAGCTATGTGACCCACCTGTGCCTCCATTTCCCCGCCCGTAAAATAGGGAATGCTGATAACAGCGTCTACCTCATAGGGTTCTTGTCGGATTGAGTACATGGGTATACAATAAGCACTAGAAAAGGAAAAGGTAATTACCTTCTTCAAACCTTCACCACAGTTAGATGAACAGCAGAGATTCGAACTCGGTTCTATTGGATTATGAAGTCTGAGCTCTAAACAAGTGGTGAAAAGCTCTACGGACTTTCAGATTTTTTTTTTTATAAAAATACCAAAGTACCCAAATGTGAAATGCGCCAAAGATAGTAACAAGGCATTTGAAACTGACTACTAGCTTTCCCACCCTTGACCACTGGAATCATCTCCAGGGGCAGCAACTCATG
Source organism: Piliocolobus tephrosceles (assembly GCF_002776525.5). Lineage (NCBI taxonomy): Eukaryota > Metazoa > Chordata > Mammalia > Primates > Cercopithecidae > Piliocolobus > Piliocolobus tephrosceles. The sequence goes on along the minus strand of NC_045443.1, from coordinate 69,620,720 downwards.
AACAGACAACATGAGTCGCCCTGCCTCAGCACAGAGCTGGCAGCGCCCGCGAGGTCACTTATCGCGGCTCTGACCTTGGCAACCTCCACCCGCGTCCCGGTCCTCTCAGCCTATCTCTGAAAACCACTATTTTCACTCCGAATCTCAACTTGAAGTTTGGGGAAAGTTTACTCAGCCAAAGCCCATCCTCTGCTCTGCACCTGGCAGGGGACTAGTAATAGGCAGGGGAGATGGGCATGTGAGGGCGGGGGTGGAGAACGGTGTGTCCCTGACCTGCCCTGACAAGCTAACCTGGATGCTCTGTTGTCTTGGCCTTCAGCGCCACGTATTTTCCCTCGACAGTAACTTGGCAAGCTTTTCATGTCACTCTGGCATTGCTCAGATTATCAGTTACCCTTCAGACAGGGCCCTGCGTTTCGATGGCTAAGGAACTCTGACAGGAACAGGAGAGGTCCTGACTAGAGGAGGGGGCGGCATTCATCTTTTGGCACCGGCGAGTCAGTTTGCGGAGTTGGCTGAAGTGAGACCTGGAGGCTTCTGGGAGACCCCGGGGTTCTGACTGCCCTACCCGGCTTTCGTTTCCTTCCCCCACCCCTGGCTTCCGGAGTATTGGAAGCCAGCTGGGTCCCCGGGGTCGCAGGCCGGCCAGAGGTTCGAGCCGCGCGGCGGGGTGGGGCGGCGCGGGGCACCGCCTCCCTCCATACCTTCTCTCCCCGTGGAGCACATAGGAGCTGCGGAAGAAGCCCAGGAGCTCATTCTCGATGAGCGCGTTGTAGATAATCTTCAGATTGTAATTCCTCTGCGCGTCCAGTGTCCTATTCAGCACCACCACTAAGACCTGGGTTTGCGGGTAGAGGAAAAAACCGGCCACAGGGACAGCCCCAAACGCCCTGTCCTCAGCCAGCTGCACTTTCTCCACCGCCACTCGGGAAGCGTGCAGCACTACGTAGCGGGTGGCGTTCCGGCACGCGATCTCCACGTTGACCTCCCCGGAGAAGGTGAAGTTCTCCATGAAGGCGGTGAGCATCAGATTGTAGTGCAGCGGCTTCAGGTGGCCGGACAGGCGCAGCTGCGTCCACGGCTGCCACGGCTCCCGCTCCTCCTCCGACGGCTGCTGGGCCGACGGGGTCCCCGGACTGGCCACCCCACCCGCCTCAGGCTGCAAGGAGTCCCCGCCTGCGTGGTGGTTGCGCCGGGCCGATCCGGGGAGGCTCCCGTTGCCGCCGCGCTCCGGAAAGCCTGCGGGGCCACCTTCGGCGCCTGGCGTGGCACTCGCCCCGCACTCGTCGAAGCGCAGGCTGAGCAGCACGGCGAGCATGGTGACCGCAAGCAGTGCCACGAGGGACACGGCGAAGGCTAGCACAAGCCGCTTGTGTACCGCGATGTGGCGCTCCGTGGTGCGGGGTCGCACTCCCACTGAGTCTGCCCACGGGTCGGAGAGCCCCCTGCCGCCAGGCCGAAGCGCGGCGTCGTCTTCCCCCATCCTGGCCGCGAAGGGTGAGCTGCTCTTCTCGGCCCCCTCCTCCTCCTCCTCCTCCTTCTTCTTCTTCCTCTTCTTTTTCTTCTTCTTTTTCTTCTCCTCCTCTTGCTCCCCCAGCTCGCCGTCCAGGGCCATCACACCGCCTCCTCCTCCTCCCCCGCCCCCTCCGGCACCCCCAGCGGGCGGGCCGCGCGGGCCACCGCCAGAGCAGGCATCGGAGAGCGCACGCGGGCCGAGGGCGCGCGACTGGGGATGCTGGCCCGGGTTCTTTTAAGACGGGTTCTGGCCACAAGCGACGGCAGCTTTCGCGACCCCCATCAGCCCCGCCTCACTCCGGACACGGGCTGCCGAGGCGCCGGGCTGCGAGCTCTGGGACGCGCCCAACTTGGAAAGCGTCTTGCTTGCCCAGCGCGCGCTACTTCTCGGGCGAGCACCCGGCGCCAGGACACATGCTGCCCCCGCCCCTGCGCGCCTGCGACTCCCGGCTCTCCCTCCCCTGCGCCGCACTCTCGCCTCGCTTTCCGCGGGAGCCTTCCAACCGGTCCTCGGCTGGGGAGAAGGACGGGAGCGGTGGGAAGAGCGAGGGTGTAGAGAGGGAAGTTAGGGCTTCCGCTTTCTCCCCCCACTCCAGCGGCGGCGTTCAGTCCTCTGGGTGGAATGTGCTCTCAGCGGCAGTGACGGCGGCCACAGCACTGGAGGCACCCGAGCCATACACCCTGCAGCTGGAGAGGAAAGGATGGCCGAGGTGGGAGAGACTAGAGTGAACCAGCAGGAGGAAGTCCTAGGGCCGCGAAGCTACGACGGAGATCTGTCCTGGAAAAGCCTTCTCCACCCTGGGCACTTTAAGCGGCGGTGGCGGCAAACGGCAGGAGGTTGCAGACCCGACAGCGAGTCTGCCTCATTCCAGTCTTGCTCTGCCCTCCGGAGATTACAAGTGAGAAAGAAGTGTCCGGCCGGCCATCCCCTTCAGGTAGATGAAGCTCTGGGTTTGCTCCATATCCCCAGGGGGAGAGCCGAAGTGCGTATGTGCGGGTGCGTGTGCATGTGTGTGCGCGTGTGTGCGTGTGTGTATATACACGGGCTCCGGTTTTAGATTGCCAGGGCTACTCCAGCTGCATTGAGGGACTGAAACTCCCCGAGAAAGGCAAAGGAGAGAGAGAGCGCGCGAGGAGGCAGGAAAGGCGGGAGGGAGGGGAGCGACTGAGCGGCAGAGGCAGGCACTGGGAGATTAGAGAGCTTTTCTCCGCTCTGTCACACCAGACACCCACAGCCACAGAGGGGGTTGCTGAGCCGCCTGCAAGAAGTACATTGTAAATCTTTAGCGCAACAAGCCCCACAGTCACCCCTCTTCCTGACTCCTTAGCCCCACCGCACCCCACAGAGAGGTCCTAGGAGCCTTTGGCTATTAACATAGAGAGCAAAAGGATCCTGCTAGGGAGATGTGGCTGTGTCAGATTCCACATCAAGCTCGCCAGAGGATTTGGAGGATTGTATGTAAATTGAAGTAAATTCTCCAAAACCTGACTGCATACATTACATTATACTGTGCGATGTGTCCAGGTGTGCAGTACTAAAATAATGGTTAGCAATGAAGCATTAAAATCCTCCGGAAGTAAAGGCCAAAGCAAGGTGATGTTTTCCCCATAGGATAATTTCCATCTTTAGATTGGGGAAATGATTAAAACACAATGCCTACAGTGTAACATTCAGGACCAAAAGCTTGAGATTGAGAAAAGCTGGGCTATGAGCTTAGTAGAACAGTGAACGAATACATTCCATGACCGGTCAGTTTTTCATTTCACCTAGCCATAATTACTTTCTTGCAGCTTTCCAGTGTTACCATGAACATTGTTTAAACTTTGTTAGGATAGTTATGAATGGACAGTTTGCTGACAGCAGGCAGCATCAAAATAGGTTCATAGCCCATTGGCTGGTTATGGACTCTTGTCTGAGTATATTGGAGTTTAAAATTATAGTGCAGAGTATGTATAAGTATGTAGGATATTCAACCCTCAGAATTTGTGTGAAGAACTCTAATTGGAACAATATTCAGAAAACAGCCACCCCAGAGGTGACAGCTAAGAAACAGGAGTCTCCAGTGTTTAATAAAACAAAGTGTGATTGGCTTATGGGTTAATTTAAAAAGTGAATAATAGAAAGAAAATAAGGTAATTCCTTTTTATATGTTTCTTTCATGTCTTCAAATCTTGAAGGCATTTTACAAATCATGTCCATAGCTATTTTCTTACAAAAAGAAACAGTTAATGCTTCTGGCTTTGGAGTACTGAAAATAGGCAATTAAAATATTGTGTTTGGCTTTAAAAGCTTGACCAAAGAGACCAATTACATATTAACCTTAGCCTGATAACCACTAAAAACACAGCCCTGCTCGAGGAAGCCCTTTTTCATTTATCCGCAGATGGGATACATGCTTAATGCCATGCATTCTAAATGTCCATTTGAATCATTTTTAAATGATGATGAAAATAAGTGCCAGGGTGGGATTTTTTAAGCATGTTGTATGTGGGCCGTTAGCAACAGACCAAGGGAAATGCCACATTCTGTTCGAGTTACTTTTTTCTGCTCTGTTTTTAAATGTCTGTGCTCTTGCTGTCCATATGCATCTGGCTATATGCATTTTAAGAGTTGAGGAGTTGGGGTTCCTTGGTTTGTTTTCACAGAATCAGGAACTATAGTGCAAGCAAGTAAGAGGAGCCCTGAGATCCTCAACAGGTTACCAGACTTCTCTGACTTTAGGGTTTTAAACTGGTAATTCAGTATTACTGATCCAGTAGCCATGGATTTAGTGCACTTGTTTATCAGAGGCTTCTGGAATCCTCCCCGGGAGTCTAAGAACCACTGCCTAAAGGAAGAAGTTACCCACTAAGGGATCTTTAAGACTTTCTCTTTCTAAAACATTAGTCAAGAAAAGATTCAAAGAAGGCTTTTTCTGTTTGTCTTTTATAAAAAATGTGTACAAATTTGTGGGATACATGAGAAATTTTGTTACATGCACATAATGTGTAGTGATCAAGTCAGGGTATTTAAGGTGTCCATCACCTGAATATAATGCATTTTTGCAAGGTATAGTCACCCTATTCTGCTGTCAAACACTGAACAGCTAGATTCCTTCTGTCTTACTGTATGTTTGTACCCTTTAACCCAGTTCTCTTCATCTTTCCCCTTTCCCTCACTCATGGTCTCAGTCTGTTATCTCTTTCCTCTCTTTACCTCCATCTATTCTTCTTTGTATTTTATCAACGTGTGTATGTACTTCTGAAAATTACTACAAGGAAAGTCTCAAATATTTCTTACTAGCTCATGGATTCCCCTTAAATGTAACTTTGCATAATAAAACTTACTATCAAGATCAAGTAGGTAAATATTCCTCCTTTCATATCAGTGTTACAAAGGTTTTCAGTGAGTTTTCTTTTTTTAATTTCTGAAAGTATATAGCACAATTTCCCAAAGAAGCAAGCACTTTAGTAAAATAATTTTTAAATATTATTTTTCTAGAGAATGTTCATTCTACCTTCAAAGCAAAAGTAGAGGGGTGAAATTTCAGAGTGTGCACCTCAGAAAAATATTAAAGACATAATTTACTAATATTCCTTTTTAAAGTTGCTTTCAGTGTTATAGGTCACTGGATTCAAGACAGGTTTGATTTTGCCAATACTACAGCCATGTGGTGCTGTAAACAGGGAAATTAAACTTCCCAAAGTACCTGATGCTTCTCTCAGAAACATGTTTATTTGTTAGGAGAATTTTATGATTACTTTATTTAGCTAATAAATATCACTAAAGTCATGATGTGGCCATATTTGATTCAGGGGCTTGTAAAAGTAAAAATTTGTCTGAGTATTTAATATACATGAGGCCAAACAGAAGTTGTTTTTAATAAAATCTACACCTGGTCCTGAAATGATCAAAATGAACTATCTTCGGTGAATGTATTGGCTTCAGGGTCTTACTCTTTGATTGTTTACAATTTAACTGCCTTTTTTTCTTTTCTTTTCACACTGGTTTGTATATAGAAGCACATAGTTAGGTGTCTTTGGGTACTCAGTCTCTTCACATGTGAGTAAAACCTCATGTCCAGAAACAGCTTGGCTCAGGAGAAAGAGCTAGATCCTGATCACCTTCATCTTCCTCCATTGTCCTAACCCAGTTACTTAATGGACTCAATTTCTCAATGTGTTAATGTAAAGGAGTTAGATTTTGGGGTATCTTTCTGCTCTGGACTTCTGTGAAAAACATACAGAAGCTAATATACTACCCTCTTTATGTTCTCAAAAAATATTTAATTAATCTTCATGAAAAGCAAAAAAAAAAAATTCAATTAAAAACTAAAACTTTAATGGGTAAACAAATTTTATAAAAGCACACTGTACTAGAAAAAGTACAGGGGAAGCAAACAAATCTTACTATTCTGGCAGTCAAAACTAGGCTGATGTATCATATGAGAGGGATATGTTTCTGAAGACCTTCCTCAACTGGAAACCAATATGAAAAAAGAATGGTGAAGTTTCTGTTTAGCAGCTGAAGTGGTGCCGCCATGTGGCAATAGCAAAACAGCAGTTTGAAATTTGAAACTGATCATTTGATGAAATGTTTAATTTAGAGAAATTAACATTACTGCAAAGTTTATTAATATTTTTATATTGCAAACTTTCAAAATTTTATAACATTTGACCCACTGATCTGTTGATGTTGTTGTGGGGTTTCATATAAGAACTACCCTTCCAGACAGAACATTCCTCAAGATCTTGAAGATGAGGAAAGAATTATTTAAAATTAGCTATAATTGAGATAGTGAAATTTCATGATTTCTGTAGTTTGTCACAACAATTAATACCTTCATTTAACTGTTAATTGTCTGACTTGTTATTTAAAAGGATTAATCTAAATGGAATTTACATCTAAATTTGATTATATCTTTTTACCTCATAAAAACCTGTGAAACCATGAATTTGTTTTTATCTTTTTTCATTTTTTATTTTTACTTTTTATTGTATTTATTTTAGAGACTAGGTCTCACTCTGTCGCCCAGGCTGGAGTGCAATGGTGTGGTAAGAGCTCATTGCAGCCTCGTACTTGAAGTTGTTTTTAACAGAAACATTTCCTAACCTATTAATATAATACTATGTGTTATTACTCCCAGAAAAGTCTCCTGAGTATGTTTATACCAAGCCAGAACAAGCTTCACAGCATAAAATGAATATCTCTAGAGGACAAATGTAAGGAAAAGAGTGACCATATAATTCAAGTGTCATTTCCAATTTTAGCATTACATGTTATATCCAAAGAGAGAATTAGTATCTCAAGAAAGTAATATCATTATTTGAGGGGCTCTAATGCTAGGTTCAAACGCTTTAGCATTCACTCTAGGCTCTTTGGTTTATGACTTCTATAAGCTCTATAAAAAGTCTAAGTATATATCATGGAAATGTTTACGATTTGTTCATGAAACATGCAAACATAATATAGACCAAAGTCTACAAACAATAGAAATTAAGTATTGTTCCAGAAATGTTTCCATTTAAATAGTTAATTTGTCTAGTCACTCAAGAAATTGAAATAGTGAATATACTCCTATAATTGTTACCATGAACTTAAATTGCTCACATCCACTTTTCCAGATAAATATGGCAGGAAGAATTAATGAAAATAATAATAATCGCTAAGATTTTTCAAGGGCTTAACTTGTGCCAAGTATTTGTCTAAGCATTTTATGCTGTCTTATGTAATCATGAAAATCACTGCCTTCAGGTCAATGCTATTATTTCTTCCACTTGACAAATCAGGAAACTGAGGCTAAAAAAGATTAAATATCTTGGCCAGAGTCATTTAATTAGTAGATGGCAGAGCTGGAATTCAAAGCCAGCAGGTCATTTCATTGCCTTTACACTTAACCTTTATGTCATACTCCTTCCTGAAAGGTAAGCCGAATATGAACTATCCAGTTGCATAATGAATACTTGCTACATAAATTATGAAGTCAGTGCCAGGCACTATGCTAGTGATGTATCACTGAAGCAAACATGCCTGGTCTATACTCTCCTTGGAGAGGGCAGTGCCTAGTACATGGTAAGTGCTATGTATTTATTGAATAAATGAATAGAGAATAATCTAGTATGACCCTGAACAGATAAATAATTATAATTTTGTAAGATAATGATAAAAAGAAAACCCGACAACATTATTACTCCTGGATTGAGAACTAAGTAATTGAAAGAGTTGACTATAGCTTATTTTCATACTGCAGAATAAGCAGTTTACATGCTTTAAGAATCTTACCTCTTCAATGCATCCAAAAATATATATTTAACCCAGGCTTATTTGACAGCACAAATTTACATAATTTGAATGGTGCCTCACCTATTTCAAACCATGAAAAGTATCTGCTTCAAAGGCACAATAGACAAATATTAATGTAAAGTCACATAAAGACATCTGCTTTATTTCATCCACATGTATCTTCTAGTCCATGTACTTTTTTCTGTCTTTCAATCATTTATTTCCCATTCTTTCATTTAATAATAAAATATTGTTTATCATTTAAAAACTTCGCTTACTACAGATAGATTCTGCTTACTACATACATGTTTATCAATATAGCTGTTTAAATGAGGTAATTACAGTATTTTCTTGAATCTGAGTAACAAGTGATTATTATAAATGGGTTGATGAAGAGACATTGGAAGAAATATGGTGAAATTTTTCTTTTAGATAATGAAATATCACTAGTATTGAGGTCACATAGCTGTCACATAGCTGTATGTAAAATTTAAAAGCTAATTTTGAACTACAGTGTTTTCTTATTTTTAATGATATATAACATAATATAAAATATATATAGTTTTGTTAAGTGAGGATTCTGGTCAAAGATACAGTCATGTTAACATGAGAAACACCCCTTCTGTTAGAGAATAGATCACAATATGTGTATATAACAAATATACAACAATAATTACAATTGTTTTATTTTAAAACCTCACTGAATTCCTACTTTCAAACTACGGAAAAAGATGTATTCTGATTTTTTTCTTCAGGTACTAGATCTGTACATAAATAATATATTTTCTTAATCGTGAACTGAAAAACAGCTCTTCTTTGGCGGGGAGGGGGGATCCATGCCTTTTCCTTGCTTATATTCAGAGATGTTTGCTAGAAAATTACCAGTTTCTTCCACCACATGACACTGTAAGAATCCTTCATGACACTATAAGAAACCTCTTTAATTTCAGGGTTACACACCAAGGCTACACCAGCATCATATCATTTTTTCTTTCTCTATACATGTTTTCCTGAGAGTATTGTCCCATTCACATCCCTATATATGCTCTGAAGTTACTCTCCAGGTGCCTTGAAAGTTGAGTGAAAAATATATTTGGGGATCCAAGAATTAGTCCTGAAGTTCAAACAATTAGACTTTGGCTAAAATGGCTTTTTCTTGGTCATTAAAAAATGTATTTGTATGCTATAATTACAAATACTAAATCTAAATATGTTAGTATGCTTTGTATTATAAAGTTAAATATGTTGGGTCTGTTTTTTTACATTTATATTAACAACATTAAGCACTAGGCACGATACAAAAGATAAAAGAGAAACAGAGTTTATAACCAAATAATAATCACGGAGTCTGTATCTGGAAAGAGAAATAACTTTCCTACAAAATAACTACACAAAAAGTTCAATTACTCATTCTTGAAAATATCCAGCTGCTTGATGGAATGGAACTTTTGGATCTAGAACAGTCTCTATTAAATAAAAACAATGAACCTAAAGATGACTGTTTTGAGTTATTGGCATATTAAAATTTGGTATCACTTTATGAAATAAATTTAATTCTCATAATAGAATTGATGTAATATCTAACTTGCCTGTGATTTTCACTTTTGTCACTTTTCTCTTTGGTGCCACCTTGTGGGTCAGCCAGTAACAATACATATATAGGGTTTGGAGGGTTTTTAGGTTTTTAACTGTGCTTGTATTAAAGTTAGACTTACAAAGAAATGTGATACAATTCACATGTGAGGCAATTTTGTTTATTTTCTCAGAGAAGCAACCACTTCACAAGAAGATTCTGAAGTTGGCCATTTTGAACCCCAGAACAGTTTCTCAATAGATTAGAAATATTGGAATCTGCACAGAAATCAATATTCATTTACAAGATCATCATCAAACTTATCTTGCATAACATAAGTGGCAAGCTCTGACTTGTGATTTTTTCATAAGAAAAATGTTTTTTAACTCAGTATCATCATTTCTACAACAGTGTCCCATGATAATTGATTCTAGGTGATTTGAAACACTGTTTAGTCCTGTTTTAGAAAAAGCTCCTGTATCTGATTTAGTCTCATATGCAGCTTACTTCTAACATCATATTGAATTTGCATTGAGTTACCTTACTCAGTTTATTTTTTAATTATGTTACACTTACAAGGGAATAAGGAAAAGTCAGTATAGTGTGTTGAAATGTCTTTTTTAATTGAGACGAACAGGAAATGTGTTATAGGTTCCCAAACCTTCTTCATGTATTAGAGATGTTATAATAATCTTTTGAATAGCCAAGCGACAAGGAATGGTTTCACCTGAACATGTTAGAATTTATTGCTACATTTTTTGTGTGTTGTGGTGGAGAAATAAAATTTTAAATTGCATTTATGGAGTCATTTCAGAACGAGTAGAAATCATATGTAATCTGGTCACTTTGAATGTGTAAGTGTTTGTATCTGAACTCCTCCTGCCCTATTAAGAGTTGAAGGTTGTACTATATGTTACTCAAAAAGTAATTTTCCCCGGATGTGCAATAGGCCTCAGATTTGACCTATAACCTGAATGTCATAAGCTATCCATTATCTATGCCGGAAGCACACCACCAACAACAAAAAAATTTTAAGTATTTTTATAGGCTTGCTAAAATCCGATTATAGAACCAAGGCAGTCAAATACCATGAGTAAAACTGCAGAAACCCTTGAATTTAACTCCCTAGTTATTCTTAAAGAGCGAATACTATGCTTTGTGTCTAAAAGCAATGTATTACACTTTCCAATTCAGGAAATGCATTTTAATTGCTATACCCATTGATACATCAATCTGCCCATGACATTCTGACATATATATCCAGTTTCCTATGGATTTGGTATAGGAGCAAATTAAAAGATACACTAGAATGGTAACATTTAATCTATAATCCTCCATTTAACCTTTATGTGGCTGTCACTGAACAAGTCCTGTTTTTAGAGTTGAACCAAAAAACAAAAACAAAAAAAACATGCACACACACTAGAGAAAGTGTGTTTTTTAACCTGGAGACCGTGAAAAAGTTTTGACCATTCCCCCACCCCCGTGCTTCAACTTTAGCTTTGATAGTGAGAGTATGTCTTCCTTCAGTTTAAGTTGAACATACTTCTGCATAAGACTCTCCAGAAAACCTCTTGAACACATACAGTTTTGGGGGCAATGGGGACTGAACCTTGTACAAGTACGTGATACTTCAGCACACAATTCCTGGGATAAATTTTATCCTCTTCTCATTTTTATTCTTATTAACTACATGAGGTTTTTTAAACAAGTTACCAGAAGCAAAACACGTTTTACCTTTAATCCGTCACATGTTTGAAATTAAGCAGATCCTAATTAATTGGGTTACATTATATAACAATAGCTTTTTAATATAATATGGTTTTTATGATCTCTCTTTGATTTTTCTTAAAATGAGACCACACTAAAGATTTTCTTGACATTTCTGAGAATTTCATTTTCAGTTTCAAGAAATTATTTATTCATTTAATCTTTCAATGTGGAAAAGTAATGAATATTGATTCATTTTTAGAAGCGCTAACATTCAACTAGGTAAACTTCATATGTGATGGCTATTAATGTTCTCCTTCATCTTCTAGACACAAAATCAAAGCTATTTAAAGTAAAGGATTTGTTTCAAATCAATGTATGTCTACAAGTTAATATTAATGTTTACAAACACTTTCTGTGATCATTGTATCTTATTTGGGTGTATATATGTCTTTATATCTATCTGTAAAGATATAGTTGCAAGTAGATGAGAGATGAATGTTCATGTTTCTATATGGTCTGAATAAAAGTGTTATCACTATGCTAACCTGCAGTGTTATAAAAAGCACCAATAGCTCTTTGTGCCACTCCTTCATTTTCAGTGGTTACCAAGATAGTCAAATTAAACTGCTGATGTGATAATCATCCAAACATTTAATTCTAACACTAGGATTATAGACTTTTTTTATTTCTATGAGATTTACCTATAGTAGATTTCTGTTTAATGTTCAATATTCTATAGCAGTTTCCTTTTAAATGTTCAGAGCAGGAGCTATACCCACTAGGATGTGCAAATAATCAAGTCTTAGCAACATTATAAAATATAATCCACATTATGAATCAAACAGAATGAGCCTTCAGATCTGATTGCCTAAGGCTCAAAATGTTAATGCTCCTGAAACACCTTGTACATATTAGCTAGTTGAAATTGCATTAAAACAAGAGAACGAATTGTAGTCTTGACCTCAGTTTCACTTCACCAGTCTTTGCCTGCTACTGCCAGCCTTAGAGGGGAGCTTCTGCTCTATAGATGGATGGACAGCTGCTGATCTTCCCCTCCTGTCTGTTCCCACAATTCCAGAAGAATTAGGCCTGAGGAACTTTATCTTCTGGTGTTCTATTGTGAACTGACTTTATTAAATTTTTTCCAAAGTTCAGTGTTCTTCAGTTCTTTCTTGGGTGTGCAAATTGAAGAGACACAGAGTCAGTTCCAAATGAACTGAAATTGTTTTGTAAAAAATTAATTCAAACAATAATGCCATGGAAAAGCACTTTGAATTTTTCAATTCCCAGGCTATTGATTCTAAAAAAGAAACAGTTCTAAATTATCCACATGCTCTCATTTATTAGTCTAGAGCTCTTGCCCAAAGAATTATTTGCCAAGGTAATATGTAGAACATCAGGATGATTTACTTGCTTTTCTAATACCATTTTGCCCACAAACTCTATGGAACTGAAAGCATGTCAGCAGCAAAAGAAGGTCCACTAGCAGCTATAAAAGAGAGCTCACTAATGAACAATAAATATCTAAAAGTAAAAGGAAAGGAGCCGAATTCCATTTTCAAAAGCCAAACTTCTGCAGTAGGTAAATATCACAGATAGCATTGCTTATTATTTATAATCACTACGAGTAATCTATCATTTATTTAAATCCTCAAAATATGTCGCTGCCAGCCACATTTCCACCCGCAGAAAAGTTTGTTATGACTGCCTGGTTTTGAAAAGTCCAGACAACTTTACACTAAACTTAATAACGTTCATTTACTCAAAAGCTATTCTAAAATTGTGTAGTTAATGAACACTAAGTGAAAGTTAGTGCTTTAACTGAAAGATAATTTTCTATACCCTTTGGAGTCCAGTCCAGTACCATCAAGATCTGGGAAAATACAACTGGTAAGCACTTTGACTTTTTCTCAGAAAATCATTATCTACTTCCTTCATACTTACTTAACATCTCAAGAAGAGGAAAGAAAGGCGGAGGGAGGGGAAATACTGTGCCTTTCAAATACATAAATACTGTGTGAAAGGGCTGTAAAAAGTAGTATCTAGTAATGACTTCCAACTCTGTAACTTGGTGTAAGCCTTATGGAAAGTAATTTACCAACAGCTGTCAAAATTCACAAATCTAAAGACTGTAGCAAGACTCTTGAGATACCTTGTAACTATTGGCATGATTCTCTTCTACTAGAATGAAAGTTTCTTAAAGGGCAGGAAACACATATGTTCATTTCTGTATCCACAGAGCAAGCAAAGATTCTGAGACATACTGTTCTTCATATGCATATTTCGAATGAATGAAGGCTCCATTTGGTAGTATTTATCATCAGCTTCTTGGCCCTTACTACTCCCTTCTCTCATTTAAAGCTTGTGTCCTCTTCCCTGCCCAGCACTCTTTTGGTTGCATGCCTGATAAGGGTGCTCTTCAGCTTGGCCTCCTTTGACTTTATTCCTCCCCTGTTCTACTTTTAGAGTCTCAATAAACTCTTGTTTCTTATAGTGGAAAAATGCATTTATAAATCAAGACTGCACATTGAATTTGCTCATTGCTGCTCAGGTGTTGTTGCTCCCACGTCCAGTTGCTCCCAGTGAGCCACTCTATTGGAGTTGGTCCCATAGCCAAGACCCTACTCTTCCCTAGCTCTAGCCTAGAAACTTGTCACCAGAGCATTAATCTACATTTTAGAGAGGATTACCTACCAAAAAGAACTGTATCATTTTTCCTGAATAAATAATATGTTCTAGAATCAGTGTGTGATCCTCTCAGCTTCCTTTTTGGAAACCAAATGATGGTTCTCCTGGAGAAATAATTTGACTAAATGTTGAAACAATTTAGGCTGTACAATAGAGTCATACTTGACAGAAGAGTTAGATTTTGAAATCAACATATAAGATAAAAAATACCTAATGTCAAATTTTCACTTGAAAAAAAAATTCCTAAACTGTGTACACATTGCAGTAAACCATGATTTTGCAGATCCATTCCTATACAGCAACATGTATATATAGATGTGCATAGAAAGTATGTGCCATCTTACAATATTTTCAGTATTCTAATTGTTGAATTTGAATAAATAAAATACATGCTATAACTCGACTGTTTTAAGAACACTGCTACCAATTCACTACTATGTTTACATGATGCCTAAATAGCCAGCCAATGCAGATAGGTCAGTTAGAAAATGATGCCAATGCTTGCTTTTCTTTCTTCCCATTGAAAGGGTGCCGGTGAGTGTCAGGGTCCACACAAAGTGGGAGCTGGAGTGGGCATGAAGGCAGTTTGACGGGAATCAGGGTCTATGGAGGGAGGGCTGCTGAGCAGGGCAGAGGCCTGGTAGAATCAGATGCTTGGCTCCTCACAGGGAGTCCACTTCCCTAATGCTGGAGAAGGTACAAACACGGAAAGAGGAAAAGTTGAGGTGAATGATGTGGTATTAGATTGCAATTGGAAGAGTGGATATATAAGTATATATGGCATGTAAATAAACATGGATTTAAGGGTCTGTCTGTATGTATCCATTGAAGGAACCTGGGAGCAACAATGCCTGAGCAGCAATGAGCAAATTTAATGCCCGGTCTTGATTTCTAAATGCATCTTTCCACTATAAGAAACAAGAGTTTATTGAGACTCTAAAAGTAGAACAAGGGAAGAATAAGGAGCTTTGAACATGTTGGGCCAGAAGGTAAGAAAGTTCTCAGAAAAACAATGAGAACATGACCAAATAATGCAGGAGCCACCTTGAAGGAGCTCCTACTGACCAAATCTGGAAAAACTTAAGCATAAAAATAAGTAATGAGAGTAATGGGATTATAATCCACTGCATAAAGAGGAACCCATGAATCCACAATTATATAATAAGTAAATAGGTAAATGGGAAGAAGATAAACGGTTAAGAGATTGGGTAAGGGATTATTTCTTAAATTAGAATGCCAAGTAATAAATACAAAAGGAATTCAAGCAAGACATCAATAAATGCTAAAATTAGTGGATGAAATGGAGATGAGAAACAGAATTTTACAGAGCTTCAAAGTATCTTTCTACAAAATGTTTAATTACAAAGGGAGAAAAAGTTAATGTTACAGTGGAGAAACCTAACAGACACTATCTGATGAAGCGATCAAAGTTAACACTCCCAGTAATTGGAAAAATCAATATCATATGTCACTTAATCAAATGCAATGAGAAAAACACAACATCACTTCTCTAAAATTTATAACCTGGTTATAATCAAGAGGAAACATCGGACAACAGAAATTTGGAGAACTTCTATTGAATAACTGACCTTCGAAAATGTCAAGGTCATGAAAGTCAACTAGAGATTGCAGAACTCATTCAGACTAAAAGAAGGTAGAGAGACATGGCAGACAAAGGAGTGTAATGTCTTCTCCTGAACTGGACCTTTTTACTATAAAGACATTATGAGAACAACTGGCAAAACTTGAATCGGGTCTCTGGGAGAAGTATATTCAGGAGTCCACAATACTATTCATGCAAATTTATTAAATTCATTCATGCAGATTTTCTGTGTTTGAAATTATTTGAAAATGAAAAAATGAAACAAAACCAACTTTGTTCTTATTAATTATTTTTTAAGTTCTCACTGCAACTCTAAAGTTATACAAGCCAAGAAAGGAACATTAATGGGAAATTAATGACAATATCAATAAAATGGAAAAGAAGATGAACTAATGACATAACGTCAACCAACCAGTTTTTTCAAAACAGGTTTTACTGTTTGGGGTTTGTATACTCTGCTGGCATCCTGTAGGTACCAGCTTTGCTTATTCACATTTTCCCTTTACATAGCCTGTGTACCCATTTTAAACACAGCAGAAGATACTTTGAGAATACCTTCTGCACTACTTTTATCTTTCATTTTCTTTCCTTTTCTTACCTTCCTTCCTACTCTCCTTTATTTTTGGAAGCTGCACTCACCCTACTGGAAGAACCTATTCTGAACATAAAGTAGTTTGCCTCATCCTGCTCATCCTCATGACAAATAGGTTAAGTAGCATCTGGTGAGACAAGAGAAAAGAATAACTACACATTTACTCTTCTGCACCCTCATCTTCTACCCAGCTGTCTCTCCTCCCTCTTCCTCTTCATCACTATTTTCCCCTTCTTTGGACCAGAGATTTAAACTGTTCTTAAAATGTATTAAAGAGAAGTGGACCTCCAGCAAATTTTCTTGCCCCTGTAATCTAAAGTATTCAAACTCCTCACTTGAAACATGAAAGAAAATCAGGGTGTAAACGTTCCCCTTTTTAAACTTTTTTATTTTCTGAACCATCTTCCTCTGCATTAAGTCAGGGCTTTGTAACAGTCTGCCACTCTAAACAGCACTTGTCAGGAATGTGTGAAGTTATTAAAAGAGAAAGAACTTTAGAAGATCTAAATTCAAATTACCTTGACTACCATTCTTTAGTAATAAAAGGGGAGGTAGAAAGAAGACAATAACCACCAGATTTCTAAAATCTCCAGCAATATTCACCCATCTAAAGCATCTGCGAAACAATGACCCCAAGTTATATTGGGAGATATATTTTAGCTCTCTTGCCTGAATCTAACTCACAGAAACTTGGGAAATGTCAAAAATCCCTTATTTGAAATGCTTGGGTCAAGAAGTGTTTTTGGATTTCAAATTCTGGAATATTTACATATACATAGTGAGACATCTTACGGGTAGGACCCAAGTCTAAACACAAAATTCATTTATGTTTTATATGCCCTTTAAACACCATAGCCTGAAGGTAATTTAATATAATTTTTTTAATAGTTTTGTGCATGAAACAAAGTTTTGACTGTTTTGACTGTGACCCATTACCTAAAGTCAGGTGGGGAATTTTACACTTGTGACCTGGAGTGCATCATGTTGGCATTCAAATAGTTTTGGATTTTGGATCGTCAGATTTCAGATTTTTGGATTAAGGATGTTCAACCGGTATTAGATAGCCTGGTGCTTTTCTCCTCATAATCACTCCAATAATTATGAAAGGATAATCATAAAGATGACAACAATTACAACAAAGATGATTAAAAGAATTAAGCCGGCCGGGCGCGGTGGCTCAAGCCTCTAATCCCAGCACTTTGGGAGGCCGAGACGGGCGGATCACGAGGTCAGGAGATCAAGACCATACTGGCTAACACGGTGAAACCCCGTCTCTACTAAAAAATACAAAAAAACTAGCCGGGCGAGGTGGCGGGCGCCTGTAGTCCCAGCTACTTGGGAGGCTGAGGCAGGAGAATGGCGTAAACCCGGGAGGCGGAGCTTGCAGTGAGCTGAGATCTGGCCACTGCACTCCAGCCTGGGCGACAGAACGAAACTCCGTCACACACACAAAAAAATTAAGCCACTTGGCAGCACTATTTGTGGCCTCATGAAAATGATTCCCAATGTCACAATTCCCTCTGAGATTCCCTCAATAAAAAACTATTGGAACTAGAACTGCATACCGCACTCACTGGTCATTTCACTTGATGCCATGTTCAGGCATAGCTGGTATGCGTGCTGTTTGCTTTCACCAGTGGAGCCATTCTCAGTAAGCTTCATCTCGGTGCTGATGACAGCCTGGGTCTGTTCTTCTGGCCCAGGATCTTCTCCACATCTCTCAAAGGACTGCAGCTCTCCTTAGATATTCTGTGTGCCACAGGAAGGGGCTCGGATGTGTTCCCAAATTTACAGCAATCTCTTTTCAACATGGTAACTAATGCAAGTATTAGACCACAAGGCTTCTCTTTGGAAACTTGTCCAAAGGAGGTTGTCATCTCTGTTATTCATTCATTCATTCATTCATTCAATAAATATTTATTAAGCAACAACTGTGTGCCACGTACTGTTTTTGGCATAGTGAACAAAACAGATTAAAACTCCTAATCTTGTGGAACTTGCATTGTAATAGGGGAGACAGACAAATTTTTTAAAAATGAAGTAAAATAGATAGGGAGAAGAAAAAGGAGATAAGGAGTGCTGGGCCCAGGAAGAAGGGTTACAATACTAAATATGATAATTAGGGAAGCCCTCAAATTTGAACAAGGATCTGTAGGAAGTGAGATATGTTGATATCTGGGGAAGAGGGAACAACAAAAGCAAAGGAATTGATACAGGAATGTCACTGGTGTCTGAGATATGGCAAGCAGGTCTAGGTGGCCAGAGTGGAGTAAGGTAGGAAAAAAGGAAAAGTAGGTAGGGTTGGAAAAATAATGGGGAGCCAAGACTGGATACGGTTTTGTAGGCTATTGTAAGTACTTTGACTTCTACTAAATGATGGAAAGCAACTGATAAATGTTGACTTTCAATTGGGAAGAACCATGAAAGTTGGTGGATGGTCAACTTTTGACCTGAGGAATTACATGACCTATTGTAGGTTTCAGAAAAGTCCTTCCAGTAGATTTGATGAAAATTCACTGAAAGATAAAAAAGAGGGGTAATTGAAATAATCCATGCAAGAGATGATTGTAGCTTGGATAAGGATGGTAGTAGAGGGGTCATAAGAAGTGATTGAGTTTTGCTGAAGGATTATACATGGTGTGTAGGTGAGAAACCTCAAGGTTGATAACAGGATGTTTGATCTGAGCAGCTAGATGGATGAAGTTGACATTTATCGCAGGACAGTTCCCCGAATGGCCCGGGACCCGCCCAATTCTCCCCCTTTCTTGTTTATAGTTACCAAGAATAATTGTAGAATGTACTGGGAATGCAATGTCCTGAGATAAGGAGGAACTGCCTGAAACAGCCTGGACCTTATTCCTGTACTTCCTAGGGAATGTAACATCTCAAGTTAAAGAGGAACTGCCTGGGACAGCCCTGGGATTGTTCCTCTCTCCTGGGAAGGAAGATCACCCCCAAAGTTTATCCATTGAGTCACACTACCCCTGTGGTGGTGGGCTGCCTCTCCAAGTTCCTCAGCTGTGGTGCAACTGAAGCAAGCACAATCAAGACTCCATCTCCTCAAGGCAGCTTTCTCGAACCTTGGGGAACCTACTCACAATGGATCACAGGCTTCTTTTGTTTTGTTTCTTCCTGCTTGTCTGTAAGTAATTAACTTGCTGCATATAATGTGTTGCATATGAGTGTGTTCTGTCTCAGACTCAGGGAATTGGTAACACTGCAGCCGAGGATGCAGTGGACAGAAGTGTTCAGACTCCTGTTCCCTGTGGTTGACACAGTGAAGATAATCTCTACTGTCCTCCACAGAGTGGAAGTCCTCTCTTGGGATTGGTTATTGGTGAAACCACTTCCCAATTTATTAAGATGGCAAAAGCTTAGGGAGGGGCAGATTTGAGGGGAAGATCAAAATTTTTCTGTCAGTATTGTGAATAGTCAAGAATATGTGGTCCAAGAAGTGATCATTATCTTTGGCATTGTGCAAGTCATTAGTGACCCTCACATGAGCAGGCTCAGTGTTGGAGTGTTGGAGGAAAATGCCTAACTGAAGAAGGTTCAAGAGTGAAAGGAAAAAGAGCAGTAGTACGTGGAGAGTACAGACAAGTATTTCCAGGGACTTTTCTTTGAAGAGGGATAGAGAAAGGGACATCACTTTTGGATGAGGGGAGAGTTAATTATAGTATGTTTATATGCTAATGGAAGTGATCTACTAATGGGGAAAATCTTGATGCAGGAAAAAAAGGGATTTGTTGGAATCTTGTCCTATAACAGGTGAGAGGGGATGGGTTCTAGAAGAAAAGCATCTTTGTTTGAGGTCAGGCAATTCATCTGTAGGAACCAGTAGGAAGATGGGTACCTGTGGTATTGGATGTTTGTGAACATTCTTTTCTTTTCCATTGTTTCTATTTTCTCAATAAAATGGGAAGCAAAAATCAGCTGAGTGAAGATGAGGAAGAAGGTGTTAAAGGTTTGAAGAGAAAAAAGGAAAAGGATATACTAATCTAAGGGGATGCATAAGCAGAACATAAATAATGAATATGCTGGCCCTTAAGATTGTTGGGCATAAATGCTCATATATTGGTGGTCACAAATTTGAACTTTCTCTAAAGCCAATTTTTGCATGTGTGTGCAGGCGTGGAGTAGTTGGAGAGGTGGGTTTAATAGGATTGAGAATCAAGCAACTACAACCAGAGAAGAGTGGGACAAGGGAGATAAAGGATATTGGCAGGGGAACAATTATAAACATGGACCATGATCAAAACTGAATTGGAAGGAAAATAGGGATAAGAGGGGTGGAAGGTTAAAAATACTGAAAATGAGATAGAATGAATAGATTGTAGGTCCCTGTAAAGTTGAAGAAGTATTATTATGCAGTACTCATTATTGAAATGAGGTCACTATGCTTAAGGCACAGTGAATCCTAGAAAATAGTGGCTTTTGTTTTTCATTAGGCAATACATTCCTCTTTGCTCCAGAATGCAACATACATGTATCCTTTTCTGTACTATTATTTATTAGGAATTCATACTTAATTCCACTGACTGCCACTCAATTTTAATGTACAGTAGGGAATTCCTGTACTATATATTATGAATCCATTCCTTTGAATTTCATTTATAATACTTCATGACTGACACCTGGCTTTCCACCAAGACTCAATTTTCATAGCAAACCTCATAATCATAAGCCCCCAAATTAACAGGATGAGGAGGAAGAATTGGCAGGCTAAAGAAGATGATTATATCAATTAATGCAGAGAAAGCACTTGATAAAATCCAATATTCATTTGTAATTAAAAACTCTCAGCAAGTTAGGAATAGATAGGAATTACTTCAACTTAATGAAGAGTATCTTTAAAAACCTTGAGTATTTTCATCAATTATAACAAATGTACCACTCTGGTGGTGAATGTTGATAAGGAGGGAAGCTATACATGTGTGGGGAAAGGAGATATGTGAGCAATTTCTGTACCTTCTATTCAATTTTCTGTGAGCCTAAACTTGCCGTAAAAAATTAAGTTCATTTTTTAAAAAAACCTACAGCTGTCATTCTTAATGCTGAAAGACAGAATGCTTTTCTCTAAGATAGGGAACAAGGCAAAGATTCAGTTCTCACCACTCCTATTCAACATAATACTAGAAGTTCTAGCCACTGAAATGGGGGCAGGGTGGAAATAGAAGAAGAAAAGAAATAAAAAGCATACAGTTTCAAAAGGAAGAATTAAAATGGTCCTTATGTGCAGATGGCATGATTGTCTATTTAGCAAATTCCATGGATTATACAACAATAAAACTCCGAGAATCTAAGAAGTGATTTCAGCAAGATCACAGGATATAAGATCAAGATGAAAACCAACGTCGTTTCTATAAACAGTAAGTCCTCTCTCTTAATATCATCAATAGGTTCTTGGAAACTGACTTTAAGCAAAACAACATAAAACTAAACCCAATTTTTCATCATCAAAGTTATAACAAAGTGATATTGAGCAAAACTACATTATTTCAGGACCTGCCATACATCATGTCACTTAAAATTACAGTTTCTAAGAACCTAGCAATAGCATTATGTGAGAATTACTGTAGTAACAATAAACATATGAAAACCAAAATTAAAACACATTTACAATCAACCCAAGGAAAATGAAATACTGAGGTATAAACTTAGCAAAAAAGATGTATACTATCTGATGCTGAAAATTGCACATGCTGATGAAAGAAATCAGTGATGACAAATAAACAGAGAGACATACTATAGTCACAAACTGGAAGACAGCATAGTAAAAATGTCAGTTTGCCTCAAAGTAATCTGTAGGTATAAGACAATTCTTAACAAAATTCAAGGAAGTTTTTAGTAGGCATTGGTTAACCTATTCTAAAATTTATATGAAAAGCACAAACCCTAGAATATCTAAGATAATCTAAAAAGAAGAATAAAGTGAGAGGAATCACTCTACCTGATATTAAGGTTTATAATATAGTAACAGTAATCAAGACTGTGTGCTATTTGCCAAGGCATGGACTAAGATCAATGGAACAGAATAGAAAACACTGAAATAGTCCCATATAAATATTTCCAACTGATTGTTTTCCAATCAATTTGTAACAAAAGTGCAAAAGTAATTCAGTGAAGGAAGGATAGCCTTACAGTAAGTTGTGCTGGAGCAGCGAGCACCCATAGGCAAAAAGTAAAAGAGAACATCCACCTTAACCTCACATCTTATACAAAAATTAATCCAAAATTGATAATAGACTTAAATGTAAAATATAAAACATTTCACAACAATAGAAGAAAGTCTTCAGGATCTAGGACTAGACAAATAATTCTTAGATGATATCAAAAGCATAATTCATTAAAGGAAAAGTTGATAAATTAGACCTCATTAAAATTAAAAACTTTTGTTCTGCAAAATGCACTAAGAGGATAAAAAATGTACAGACTGAAAGAAAATATTTGCAAGCCACATAACTGACATAACTGACAAAGGATTAGTATCTAGAATATAAAGAATTTACTCAGTAGTAAAAACAAAATAATTCAACTAGAAAATTGATATGAGCAAACATGTTACTGAAGAGGATGTACAGATAGCAAAAATGCATGTAAAAAGATTTCAACTTCATAAACCATTAGGGAAATGTGAATTAAGCAACAATTAGCTATCACTATGTTCCAATCAGAATGGTTAAAATGTTTAAAAAATAGTAACACCACCAAATATTAGCAAGGATATAAAGGAATCGAATCACTCATGCATTGCTAGTAAAAAAATGTAAAGAGGTACAGCCACACTGGGAAACCTTTTCACAGTTTTCCAAAAACAAAGCATGGAGTTACCATACATCCCAGCAGTTCTACTCATCAGCATTTATCCTGGAGAAATAAAAATTTATGTTTACACTAAAACCTATACATGAATGTTCATAATAGCATTTTTCATAGTAGCCAAAAATTGGAACCATCTCAGATGTCCTACCATGAGTGAATGATTAAACAAACTATGGTGCATCTATATCTACCATGAAGCAGAACTCAGCAATAAAGACGAATGAACTATTCACACACATAATAACTTGAATGCATCTCCAGGGAATTGTGCTGAATGAAAAAAAAAGAAAAAAGCCCCAATTCCAAAAGGTCATATACTGTATGATTCAATTTCTGCAATATTTATTAAATGATAAAATTACAGAAGTGGGAAAATGATTAGTGGTTTTCGGGGGTATATACAGTAAGGGTGAGAGGGCCAGAAGAGTGCAGTTTTATAAAGGCAACATAAGGGACCCTTGTGGTGATGGGACTATTCTGTATCTTGACTCTGTTGGTAGTCATATGAATCTACACATGTGATAAAATTGCATAGAATTAAACATATATACATTCTCAAATGAATACATGTAAAACTGGTAAAATGGATTGTAATCAATGTCAATTTTCCAGTTGTGATATTATACTGTAGTTATGCAAGATGATGTTAGCATTGGGAGAAACTTGGTGATGGATATACAGAATCTTTCTGTATTATTTCTTGTAATTGCATATTTATCTCGATCTCAAAATAAAAAGTTAAATAAATAAGAGAGACCAAAAAGTGGCTTTCCAGTGGAGAACTGAGATAATCTGAGCATCTTATGCTCCAAATAGAGAAAGTATGCAATAAAAATTTAAAAATTATACATCTGTAAATTATATTGAAAGTTACACACCATTTTGGGGAAAAGTCAAAGAAGTAAAAACAGCAGCATACACTATTAGCTTTAACGTTAGGCTTTGAGACTACCTCTGGCCTTTTCTCTGGCCAAAGGGAAAGAAATTCTCAGATCTACTCTGAAGCCTTTCTTAGACTGAGAAGCCTCTGATAGCATTTCAAAGCAGCTTAGTGCCAAACATTCTTTGAGCATCCAGTAAGAGTCTGTTTGCAGCTTAACAGAAAGATTTTTTTAAGTTGCCTTTTGACTATACACAATGAGTTCTCTTTTTATCTGGTTCCTGATTACTCTCTGACCTTTATCAGACAAGGAAACGTCTTTCAGCCTGTTCCAATCTGTACTAAAATTCAGACAAGAGGAAGCATCCTCAAAGTTGGATTATCTGACTCCAAAGCCAGCGTGATCCTCATACTGCCTTCAGCAGCTTTTCATAGTGTTCAGCCAGAACTGACATTTGTACATTCTACACTGCCAGCCCATAATGACCTCTCTCATCTCCAAACTTCGATAACAATTATCACCTATACTATACAATAAAAAACACTCATTTTAAGTATAAGTTTAATGCCATGTTGACAAATGAATTCAGCCCTGTGTGACCATTGTTATAAGTAACAGAACATTTCCATCACCCTAAAAAGTTCCCTTGGCCTCTTGCTCTGGTCCCCAGCCCCAGGCAACCATTATTTTGCTTTTTATCACTATAGTTTTGTCTGTTCTAGAATTTTACTTAAGTGAAAGCAAAAAATGAATATTATTTTGTCATCTGGCTTCTTTAAGTTCCTCAGCATAATTTTTTATATTTATCCATGCAGTTCTTCTTATCAGTTTATTTTTATTGGTGAGCAGTAGTCTTTTGTTATCTAAGTTATATAAGAGTTATTATATTTTGTTTATTCATTTACCTGTTCTTGGACGTTGAGTTACTACAAGTTTTGGACTATTACAAATAAAGCTGATATGAATATTCATGTATGAGTCTTTGTATGCCATCATATGCTTTCATTTCTCCTGGGTAAATAACTAGAAGTGGAATGACTGGATCTAATAGCAAGTGTATATTTGTTTAACTTTATAAATACTAGAGTATTTTACATTCCCATCAACACATGAGAATTCCAGTTGCATTCTTGCTAACACTTGCTTATTCTTTTTATTGTAGCCATTTTGGTGTGTGTATAGTTGTCTATCATATGGTTCTAAATTACATTTTCTTGATGACTAATAATGTTACACATCTTTGTATGTTCTTACCAGCTTTCATATGTCTTTTTATTTTTTGAGAGTTCTCACTATATTCCCCAGGCTGATCTGAAACTCCAGGACTCAACCAACTCTCCTGCCTCAGTCTCCAGAGTAACTGGGATTACAGGTACATGCCACCATGCCTAGCTCATATATTTTCTTTTGTGAAGTATATGCTAAAATCTTCTGCTTATTTTTAATTGGGTTGTTTCTCTGCTTATGACTCAGTTTATGTACTATGGATATTCTTTGTCAGGTACACAGATTATTAAAAATTGCCTCCCAATTCAAGGCTTAATTTTTGTTTTACTTATGAACGTCTCTGAAGATCAGTGTTTTCATTTTAGTAAGATCCAATTGATTATTTTTTTAAGTTTTGCTATTAGCTATTTTTGTCTTCTGTGAAAATTTTGCCTACCCCAACATCATGAAGATTATCTCCTATGCTTTTGTCTAGATGTGTTATAGTTACATCTTTTATGTTTAGTGCTAGGATGCATTCTAGTTTTCTTTTGATTCAAAAATAATAATAAAAACCAGAGCTCAACACCCTTTGTCTCCATTAATATGAAACTTATTTTAAGTGAACCTATTAGAGGATCTATGTTTTATTTTAAAAACCAAAGAATTACCAACAGTGTAATAAACAAGAACATTAAGATCTATCAGTGAGGGTTTCAAATATGTAAACTGCTTAGATTTTTAGAAAACTGCCTAGATTTCTCATCTGCCAAGGCAAAAGCATTAACTGTAAGAATTTGCACCTTAATTGTGAACTATTCAAGAATTCCACCTCTGGTTCTGTCTTTGCTCTTGAAATTCTCACAGCTCAATACATTTTGCATAGAAAACATGACAACAGGAGGGCTCAATAGCAATTCTCCCATTTTCCTGTAGTCAAGAGTTAGAAAAACCACTACACAATCAGTAAATTCTAAACCTGCTCTTTTTGTTCTCCTTTCTCTTCGCTAATGTTCTATTTCCAGTGATTTATCCTCTGAAATGGGTTAGCCTCAGAAAATATAGGAGGGAATTTCACAATTAGTAAGGAAAAGCATTTTTAATATTGATTTATTATTATCATTATATTTTAAGTTCTAGGGTACATGTGCACAACATGCAGGTTTGTTACATAAGTATACCCGTGCCATGTTGGTGTGCTGCACCCATTAACTCGTCATTTGCATTAGGTATATCTCCTAATGCTATCCCTCCCCCCTCTCCCCACTCCAAGACAGGCCCCAGTGTGTGATGTTCCACTTCCTGTGTCCAAGTGTTCTCATTGTTCACTTCCCACCTATGAATGAGAATATGCAGTGATTGGTTTTCTGTTATTGAGGTTGTCTATTCTTGCAACAGTTTACTGAGAATGATGGTTTCCAGCTGCATCCATGTCCCTGCTAAGGACACAAACTCATCTTTTTTTATGGCTGCATAGTATTCCACGGTGTATATGTGCCACATTTTCTTAATCCAGTCTGTCACTGATGGACATTTGGGTTGGTTCCAAGTCTTTGCTATTATGAATAGTGCCACAATAAACATACGTGTGCATGTGTCTTCATAGCAGCATGATTTATAATCCTTTGGGTATATATCCAGTAATGGGATGGCTGGGTCATATGGTATTTCTAGTTCTCGATCCTTGAGGCATCGCCACACTGTCTTCCACAATAGTTGAACTAGTTTACAGTCCCATCAACAGTGTTAAGAGTGTTCCTAATTCTCCACAACCTCTCCAGCACCTGTTGTTTACTGATTTTTTAATGATTGCCATTCTAACTGGCGTGAGATGGTATCTCATTGTGATTTTGATTTGCATTTCTCTGATGGTGAGTGATGATGAGCATTTTTTCATGTGTCTGTTGGCTGTATGAATGTCTTCTTTTGAGTAGTATCTGTTCATATACTTTGCCCACTTTTTGATGGGGTTGTTGCTTTCTTTCTTGTAAATTTGTTTGAGTTCTTTGTAGATTCTGGATATTAGCCCTTTGTCACATGAGTAGATTGCAAAAATTTTCCCCCATTCTGTAGGTTACCTGTTCAATCTGATGGTAGTTTCTTTTGCTGTGCAGAAGCTCTTTAGTTTAATTAGATCCCATTTGTCAATTTTGGCTTCTGTTGCCGTTGCTTTTGCTGTTTTAGACATGAAGTCCTTGCCCACGCCTATGTCCTGAATGGTACTACCTAGGTTTTCTTCTAGGGTTTTTATGGTTTTAGGTCTAACATTTAAGTCTCTAATCCATCTTAAATTAATTTTCATATAAGGAGTAAGGAAAGGATCCAGTTTCAGCTTTCTACTTATGGCTAGCCAATTTTCCAGCACCATTTATTAAATAGGGAATCCTTTCCCTGTATTTTGTTTTTCTCAGGTTTGTCAAAGATCAGATGGCTGAAGATGTGTGGTATTACTTCTGAGGGCTCTGTTCTGTTCCATTGGTCTATATCTCTGTGTTGGTACCAGTACCATGCTGTTTTGGTTACTGTAGCCTTGTAGTGCAGTTTGAAGTCAGGTAGCGTGATGCCTCCAGCTTTGTCCTTTTGACTTAGGATTGTCTTGGCAATGCAGGCTCTTTTTTGGTTCCATATGAACTTTAAAGCATTTTTTTCCAATTCTGTGAAGAAACTCTTTGGTAGCTTGATGGGGATGGCATTGAATCTATAAATTACCTTGGGCAGTATGGCCATTTTCATGATATTGATTCTTCCTATCCATGAGCATAGTATGTTCTTCCATTTGTTTGTGTCCTCTTTTATTTCACTGAGCAGTGCTTTCTAGTTCTCCTTGAAGAGGTCCTTTACATCCCTTGTAAGTTGGATTCCTGGTATTTTATTCTCTTTGAAGCAATTGTGAATGGGAGTTCATTCATGATTTGGCTCTCTGTTTATCTGTTACTGGTGTATAAGAATGCTTGTGATTTTTGCACATTAAGCTTGTATCCTGAGACTTTGCTGAAGTTGCTTATCAGCTTAAGGAGATTTTGGGCTGAGATGATGGGGTTTTCTAAATATACAATCATGTCATCTGCAAACAGGGACAATTTGACTTCTTCTTTTCCTAACTGAATACCCTTGATTTCTTTCTCTTGCCTGATTGCCCTAGCCAGAATTTCCAACACTATCTTGAATAAGAGGGGGGAGAGAGGGTATCCCTGTCTTGTGCCAGTTTTCAAAGGGAATGGTTCCAGTTTTTGCCCATTCAGTATGATATTGGCTGTGGGTTTGACATCAATAGCTCTTATTATTTTGAGATACGTTCCATCAATACCGAATTTATTGAGAGTTTTTAGCATGAAGGGCTGTTGAAGTTTGTCAAAGGCCTTTTCTGCATCTATTGAGATAATCATGTGGTTTTTGTCTTTGGTTCTGGTTATATGATGGATTATGTTTATTGATTTGCATATGTTGAACTAGCCTTGCATCCCAGGGATGAAGCCCACTTGATCATGGTGGATAAGCTTTTTGATGTGCTGCTACATCCGGTTTGCCAGTATTTTATTGAGGATTTTTGCATTGATGTTCATCAGGGATATTGGTCTAAAATTCTCTTTTTTTGTTATGTATCTGTCAGGCTTTGGTATCAGGATGATGTTGGCCTCATAAAATGAGTTAGGGAGGATTCCCTCTTTTCCTATTGATTGGAATAGTTTCAGAAGGAATGGTACCAGCTCCTCCTTGTACCTCTGGTAGAATTTGGCTGTGAATCCATCTGGTCCTGGACTTTTTTTGGTTGGTAGGCTATTAATTATTGCCTCAATTTCAGAGCCTACTATTGGTCTATTCAGGGATTCAAATTCTTCCTAGTTTAGTCTTGGGAGAGTATAACTCTCCTGGAAATTATCCATTTCTTCTAGATTTTCCAGTTGATTTGTGCAGAGGTGTTTATAGTATTCTCCTATGGTAGTCTGTATTTCTGTGGGGTCGGTGGTGATATCCCCTTTATCATTTTTTATTGTGTCTATTTGATTCTTCTCTCTTTTCTTCTTTATTAGTCTTGCTAGCGGTCTATCAATTTTGCTGATCTTTTCAAAAAGCCAGCTCCTGGATTCATTGATTTTTTGGAGGGTTTTTTGTGTCTCTATCTCCTTCAGTTCTGCTCTGACCTTAGTTATTTCTTGCCTTCTGCTAGCTTTTGAATGTGTTTGCTCTTGCTTCTCTAGTTCTTTTAATTGTGATGTTAGAGTGTCAATTTTAGATCTTTCCAGCTTTCTCTTGTGGGCATTTTGTGCTATAAATTTCCCTCTACACACTACTTTAAATGTGTCCCAGAGATTCTGGTATGTTCTATCTTTGTTCTCATTGGTTTCAAAGAACATCTTTATTTCTGTCTTCACTTCGTTATGTACCCAGTAGTCATTCAGGAGCAAGTTGTTCAGTTTCCATGTAGTTGAGCAGTTTTGAGTGAGTTTCTTAATCCTGAGTTCTAGTTTGATCGCACTGTGGTCTGAAAGACGGTTTATTATAATCTCTGTTCTTTTACATTTGCTGAGGAGTGCTTTACTTCCAACAATGTGGTCAATTTTGGAATACGTGTGATGTGGTACTGAGAAGAATGTATATTCTGTTGATTTGGGGTAGAGAGTTCTGTAGATGTCTATTAGGTTCGCTAGTTGCAGAGTTGAGTTCAATTCCAGGATATCCTTGTTAACTTTCTGTCTCATTGATCTGTCTAATGTTGACAGTGGGGTGTTAAAGCCTCCCATTATTATTGAATGGAAGTCTAAGTCTCTTTGTAAGTCTCTAAGGACTTGCTTTATGAATCTGGGTGCTCCTGCATTGGGTGCCTATATATTTAGGATAGTTAGCTCTTCTTGTTGAATTAATCCCTTTACCATTATGTAATGGCTGTCTTTGTCTCTTTGATCTTTATTGCTTTAAAGTCTGTTTTATCAGCGACTAGGATTGCAACCCCTGCCTTTTTTTTGTTTGTTTTCCATTTGCTTGGTAGATCTTCCTCCATCCCTTTATTTTGAGCCTATGTGTGTCTCTGCATGTGAGGTGGGTCTCCTGAATACAGCAAACTGATGAGTCTTGACTCTTTATCCAATTTGCCAGTCTGTGTCTCTTAATTGGACCATTTAGTCCATTTATGCTTAAAGTTAGTATTGTTATGTGTGAACTTGATTCTGTCATTATGATATTAGCTGGTTATTTTGCTCATTAGCTGATGCAGTTTCTTCCTAGCATCAATGGTCTTTATATTTTGGCATGATTTTGCAATGGCTGATACTGGTTGTTCCTTTCCATGTTTAGCACTTCCTTCAGGATCTCTTGTAGGGCAGGCCTGGTGGTGACAAAATCTCTAAGCATTTGCTTATCTGTAACGGATTTTATTTCTCCTTCACTGATGAAACTTAGTTTGGCTGGGTTGAAAATTATTTTCTTTAAGAATGTTGAAT
Organism: Piliocolobus tephrosceles; assembly: GCF_002776525.5. Lineage (NCBI taxonomy): Eukaryota > Metazoa > Chordata > Mammalia > Primates > Cercopithecidae > Piliocolobus > Piliocolobus tephrosceles. The sequence continues at coordinate 69,590,427 of NC_045443.1, read as the reverse complement.
ATTGGCCCCCACTCTCTTCTGGCTTATAGAGTTTCTGCCAAGAGATCCGCTGTCAGACTGATGGGCTTCCCTTTGTGCATAACCCGACCTTTCTCTCTGGCTGCCCTTAAGATTTTTTCTTTCATTTCAACTTTGGTGAATCTGACAATTATGTGTCTTGGAGTTGCTCTCTTCAGGGAGTATCTTTGTGGCATTCTCTGTATTTCCTGAATTTGAATGCTGGCCTGCCTTACTAGGTTGGGGAAGTTCTCCTGGATAATACCCTGCAGAGTGTTTTCCAACTTGGTTCCATTCTCCCCATCACTTTCAGGTACACTAATCAGACGTAGATTTGGTCTTTTCACATAATCCCATATTTCTTGGAGGCTTTGTTCATTTCTTTTTCCTCTTTTTTCTCTAAACTTCTTGCTTCATTTCATTCATTTGATCTTCAATCACTGATACTCTTTCTTCCAGTTGATTGAGTTGGTTACTGAAGCTTGTGCATTTGTCTTGTAGTTCTTGTGTCATGGTTTTCATCTCTATCAGTTTGTTTATGGACTTCTCTGCATTGGTTATTCTAGTTATCCATTCTTCCATTCTTTTTTCAAGGTTTTTAGTTTCTTTGCACTGGGTATGTAGTTCCTCCTTTAGCTCTGAGAAGTTTGATTGACTGAAGCCTTCTTCTCTGAACTCGTCAAAGTCATTCTCCATTCAGCTTTGTTCCATTGCCAGCAATGAGCTGTGTTCCTTTGGTGGGTGAGATGCCTCTGATTTTTTGAATGTCCAGCTTTTCTGCACTGCTTTTTCCCATCTTTGTAGTTTTATCTGCCTTTGGTCTTTGATGATGGTGATGTACTCATGGGTTTTGGTGTGGGTGTCCTTTCTGTTTGTTAGTTTTCCTTCTGACAGTCAGGACCCTCAGCTACAAGTGTGTTGGAGTTTGCTTGAGGTCCACTCCAGACCCTGTTTGCCTGGGTATCAGCAGTGGAGACCACAGAAGATAGAATATTGCTGAACAGCAAGTGTTGCTCTCTGATTCTTGCTCTGGAAGCTTCGTCTCAGAGGTGTACCCAGCCATGTGAGGTGTGAGGTGTCAGTCTGCACCTAGTGGGGGATGTCTCCCAGTTAGGTTACTCAGGGATTAGGGACCCACTTGAGCAGGCAATGTGTCCATTCTCAGATCTCAACCTCCATGCTGGGAGAACCACTGCTCTCTTCAAAGTTGTCAGACACGGACATTTACATCTGCAGAGGTTTCTGCTGCTTTTTGTTTAGCTATACCCTGTCCCCAGAGGTGGAGTCTACAGAGGCAGGTAGGCCTCCTTGAGCTGTGGTGGGCTCCACCCAGTTCGAGCTTCCCAACAGCTTTGTTTACCTACTTAGGCCTCAGCAATGGCAGGCACCCCTCCCCCAGCCTCACTGCTGCCTTGCAGTTAGATCTCAGACTGCTGTGCTAGCAATGAGGGAGACTCCGTGGGTGTGGGACCCTCTGGGCCAGGCATGGGATATAATCTCCTGGTGTGCCATTTGCTAAGACCCTTGGTAAAGCTCAGTATTAGGGTGGGAGTTACCCGATTTTCCAGGTGTTGTGTGTCTCAGTTTCCCTTGGCTAGGAAAAGTAATTCCCTTCCCCCTTGCACTTCCCAGATGAGGCGATGCCTCGCCCTGCTTCAGCTCTCACTGGTTGGGCTGCACCCACTGACCAGCACCGACTGTCTGACATGCCCCAGTGAGATGAACCTGGTACCTCAGTTCAAAATGCAGAAATCACCCATCTTCTGTGTCACTCATGCTGGGAGCTGGAGGCTGGAGCTCTTCCTATTCAGTCATCTTGGGCACCCTGCCTCCTGATTTTTTGATTCTTTTTTAAATGTATGTGACAACACATATCAATAAGCACTTTACTATTTTTTTTTTTTTTTTTTTTTGAGATGGAGTCTTGCTTTGTTGCCCAGGCTGGAGTGCAGTGGCACAATCTCAGCTCACTGCAACCTCCGCCTCCTGAGTTGAAGTGATTCTCCTGCCTCAGCCCCTCAAGTAGCTGGGATTACAGGTGTGTGCCACCAGACACAGCTAATTTTTGTAGTTTTAATAGAGATGGGGTTTCTCCATGTTGGCCAGGATGGTCTCGATCTCTTGACCTTGTGATCTGCTCGCCTCGGCCTCCCAAAGTGCTGGGATTACAAGCGTGAGCTACCACACCCAGCCTAAGCACTTCACTATTAAATTTAAATATTCTATTCCATTAGCTATGTATGTGCATACATATATACACACATACACATACATGCATACATACACACAGAGACAGATGATTGATTGATAGATCAATGATAGACACGACAGATTGATAGATGATAAAAAGATGATAGATAATAGATATAGATAGACACATACATACATAGATACATAAATACATAGATACATATATGAATGGATAGATTGATAGATAAACTAGTGGTCTATACCTAATGCAAATGAAATTCCAAAATACCATTCTGGTGTCAGTAATTCTGAGAAAGAGGGTCTTGAAATTGCTCTGACTCAATCTCCACACAAAATAACCCTAATCTACACATTATGGCCCAATATTGTGATAATCATATTATATTTTAAATGTTTTTGCACTTGAAGATATTTGAGTATAATCCCAAAATATACTTTGAGTGTCTGTAATGAAAAACACTATGCAAAGTTCTACAGTGATTTCGAACTCCAGCTGCACATTAAAATAACCTAGGGAATTTTTATAAAATAACAATGGCCAGGCCTATCCCAATTAGTTGAATCAAAGTTTCTGAGTCTGAGGCTCAGAGTACACATTATGTTCAGACAGATGGAGAGCCATTGTTCTAGATCAGAAGTTCTCAAAATATGGTCCATGGAACAGTGGAGGTCCCTGAGACCCTTTCAGGGGATCTATGCTGTCAAAGGTCAAAACTTTCCCCAAAATTCCCATATACAGTCAGCCCTCCATATCCATGAGTTCTACATCCATGGATTCAACCATGCAGAAGATTGAAAATATTTTTTTAATTAATAGTTACATCTGTACTGAGCATGTACAGATTTTTTCTTATTTCTTAAACAATGCAGTATAACAACTATTTACATAACACTTACATTGTATTAGGTATTGTAAGTAATCTAGATATGCTTTAATATATATGAGAGGATATACACAGGATACATGCAAATACTATACCATTTTATATAAGGGACTTGAGAACCTATGGATTTTGGTGTCCATGAGGTCCTGGAATAAATCCCCCATGGATACTGAAGAATAACTGTAATTGCTAAATTGAACTTTAGCATGCAATATATACATTTTTGTAAAGTTGAATTGAATTAATCATGATTTTGATCTCATCCAAAAAATAGAGTTTTTCTTACCCAGGATATTTTGTATCAGAGAGTAAGAGAACTGACAGAAGAAAATGACAAATGTTCCTGCACCTTTAAGTTTGCCCAGAGGTTTGGAATAAGAAAAACAAATCATTATTTGCAAGTTCACTCTTCTGTGCTTATAGGAACAATTTGTTGGAAAAGTTTCAACAGCACCACCTTAATATAAAGAAGAAAATGACTTTTCCAACACTTAATAACAAAATATTAGAACTAACCAAAGCAAGAGGAATAGGAGGTGAGGTGATTATTCCTTTGGCCCTTCAGGGAGTGTCCTCAGTTTGTGTCCTTGCCGGAAGCAATATTGAGCTATTTATGTTAAAGAGTCAGCTGCTTGTGGTGAAAGTGAGCAGGCCTGAGGAAGACCTCTCTATACTGCTGATCAAGAAAGATGAAGACAAAAATAGAAAAGTGGAAATGATCCAAAAAGAAAACCAGAAAGTATGTTTTTTTAGGAGCCAGAGGGGAATCAAAAATCATATCCAAATAATACTGAACAGATAAATATGGCCTAGAGGAGAAAGAAAAGTAACTCAGTATTACTGAAACTCAAAATAAGTGCATGTCACTTCTCACAGAGTAATGCATCAGAAGTCAGAATGGAAAATTAAAATGTCTACAAGAATTCAGTCTTTCTCTATTTGGTTGGCACATTCTAAGAGTTATATGCATTTTTGCTGAGGGTGTAGGGAAATTTTTTTTCATTGTTATCTGAACATAATCTGGCATAGTTTTTTCGAGGACAAAAAAAGGTGAAAATGTGTAGTCATTGATCTAGAAATCCCATTTATAGGAATTCCTCCTTGAGAAATAATTAAACATATTCACAAGAATGTTTGTCACAACATTGTTTGTGACTAAGAAAGAGGCTGACCATTGTAAACCTCCTACATGGCCATAATAGGGATGGTTAAATATAGTATAGTACTTTGTACATTGTTGTAGTTAGAATAACAAGATAGATCAACAGAATATATACTATACTCCCAGTTGTATAAAAATGCCTTGACTAAATATATGTGTATGAACTTAAGTATATTGAAAATTTTTTAAATAATTTCCTGGGTAGAGGAATATGATGTGGGAAAAATATATTGAATATACACATATGTATATATATATATATATATGTTCATACATACATACATATATGCACATATATACTCCTTAATTGTCTTTATATACTCATAGTTTGATATTTTATAAATTTGAAAATTAAATTGTGTATTTCCATATACATAGATGTATAAACATACCTGTATAAGTAAAGGTGAACCTTTTGTAAATCAAACAATATCCTGCTGCATCTGGTAGGAACCAGAGAATGAAAAATTCCCAAAGAGAAGACAAGAAACTTCTGGAAGTACTATGAAACCTTGAAGAGAAAACTGAAGGATGTATAGCCTTGTAGGACCGTGAGATGGTAGAGTGCTTTTATTGTTTTTCCCTCTGAAGGTTGAGTTTTGGAGGAAAAGTAGTATGTGGGAAGTGAGTAGCTGGAGACATGGGTAGGTAGAGAGCCTCCATCTCTCCAGCTATTCACTCATATCTATATCTATATCTATATCTGTATGTATATCTATATCTATCTATCTATCTATCTATCTATCTACCTATCCACCTATGTAGAGAGATGGAGAGATAGACCTCTCCCTCTACATACATATATATATATATATATATATATACACACACACACATACATACATACACACAAACAGATATATAATCAAAGAATGTGATTGGATTTCTAAACCATGGGTATGGTGAGTCAGGAATGTATTTATGTCACACAACTGGTGAGATATGGACTACACGTTATTTGACTTCTTCAAGAGAACTTTATATTGAATAGGATGAACTGGAGAAAAAACAATGCCCAGATAAAATTTGACAATTTTTACTCTAGAGCATCAGTTTTTCCTGCACCCCATAAAGATGTTGCAAAATTATTCACATGCCTTTCACATTCCTGAATTAACATCTAAAAATTCTAATATAAGTATAAATGGTTACAAAGGATGTAAATTTCTTGTGTATTTTAAATAATGACATTTAAAAATAGAATCAAGTCTACACATTTAATGTGAGTGAAATCTACTTAAATACCATAATAATTTGATCAACAAGTTCTTCGTTTGCAGTCAGGACTTTATATCATTCCTTTTTCTCTCTGAACTTACATTTTCATTTCCCCATCCCCAGAGAATTTGATTTTAATGTAATATGTTGTTGTGTTTAAAGTATTTTATTGATCAACCTACCATATTGTCTTCAATAAAATATGTATATAAACTTAATTTTTAATTTTTAAAAATGTTATGGGAACATTATGGCAGTGCTTCTTCTGGATTGAATTATAGCTAAAATTATTAATCAAATCATAAATATATCTAAAATTAGTATAATTAGCAAACACAAAAGTAAAATTTTATCGGGAATTTTTCTCTTATTGAAATGATGGTGCTCTTTTTGTTTAATTAGTTAATGTAGCCATGGATGATTATTACTTTTATCTACAATGAGGGGCCAGTGGAAATTAATAGCCAAAAGAATGGTTAGGCCATTATTAGGAGCTGAACTTACAAACAGTGTTGTTAAATGCATAACTTACAATACCCAATTCTAATATAATATCCTTTGGAAAAGCTCATTTGCTCCTATGTGTGCCTCAAGTTGAAGGCTGCTGTTATGAAATATGTCAGGGTAACATAAAGTGATGGTGAAGATCCAATAGGCAACATGAGTAAGTCACTAGGTAGGGGGTCAGTAACATCATAGTCTCCAAAATCTATACACCAATGTGCAAACAATGGATAATAACATAAATTCAATAGCATAGGGTGATAAATAGAGCCTCATACTGAATACCAGGCTTAGTAAATGATGTGAGATGATGGAAAACTATGATGTAGTCTACACAAACAGAGATATTTGAGGGAAGGCGCAGTAGAACTATATGTTATACATATTCTACACACCTGGTCTGTGGGCGAGTGTTAAAAATACAGAAGCCTGGGCTGTATGACCTAATTAATTAGGTTCTCAGAGGATAAGTCTAAGAATACTTTTTACAATAATTCCAGGCTTCAGGTCTGTCATATTTGAGAACAACTTAGTACATGGAAAAGAGAAGTCAATAATTTCAAAGGAAAAATTAGCCACAAAGCCTTTAAAAGTGAAGATAAATCAAGATGGTTGAAAAGGTTTTAAAACAGTCTCATGATGCAAATATAAAATATTCCAATGAACCAGAAAAGGCGGAGTTCTCAAAAGCAGTGCTGTTACATAGAAATATAATGTGAGCCACATATGTAACTCTAAATTTACTTGTAGTCACATTTCAAAAAGTTAGAGGAAACAAATGAAATTTATTCTAATGGCATAATTATTAAACCAATATTTTCAAACTATTGTTATTTCAACATGTAATAAATATAAAAATTATTTTAAAATATTTTGCCTTCTTTTTAAAAATGAATTCTTCAACATCTGGTATATATTTTGCACTTTGCAGCACTTTTCAATTCAGAATAGCCACATTTTAAGTATTCAAGAACCGCCTGCAACTGGACAGCACAGATTTAAAGAAAATAGATGACAATAGAAGGGACTCTCTGAAGTTCAGATGTAAAAACAAGAAACTTGTACAAAATGTAGAAAAAAGAATACTGTACTTTAAGATACTTTTGGCAGCAAGTAAAAGCTTCAAACCCCAAACCTCAAAAAAGCTTAAAGGGGAAAGCCAGTAGCATTCATGGCAGGAAGTCCTGAAGTAGGGCAGACTCAATCATGTCATCAAAGACCAGGTTCTTTTCATGTTTTCATTCTGCCATCTGGGTGTTGCCTTTATCCCAAGGCCGGTAACACAATGGCAGCAATAGTCCCAGACGTCACATCTTGATATAACAGTATTCAGAAGTAGAAGAAAGAAAGCATCTCTTTTTGTGTGTCTCTCCCAGTAGTGATAAAACTTTGCAAAGACTGCTCCCAATAGGATTTCTTTCATATCTCATTAACCAGAGTTGAGTTAAATGCCATTTCTTAGCCAATCACCATCAAGAAGTGGACATGGCGAGTTATAATTTTGGTTAAGATGAAGTAGCCATTCTCCGACCTGTCTTTCCCATTGAATGCAGTAGTCAAACCAGGACAAAACACATAGGATAAAATGCAAATATCTACTTGAGGAATCTTAAAAGTGAATAGTACCAGGCAGATTGGGAAAGGAAATGGGATTCAAATCACCTCTGACCAGCAGTGAGTTATCTTTTTTTGCCCTCCAGTTTTTCACTACCTGATCTTAAGGCAACCCAAAAGCCAGATGTGAACACTAGTGTGGGGAGAGAGATCTCAGGAAGCAGCCCACTACTTCCCACTCAAGAAGCAGGAGAGTCTACTGGCAGCAACAGTCATGGCAGCAGGAGCCTACAGCACCCAAAACAGAGGACTTGTACAAAATATAGAAAAAAGAATACTGTACCCTAAGATATTTCTGGCATAAATTTCTTCTCTGAGCGGAGGAGCTGTAGCCCCAAGAGGGTGGCAAGAACCCCCACCAATTTTTTCCCTCTCTAGCCTCTTGAGGCTTGACTGTGGAGTTGGAAATGTGGCAGAGCAGGGTAAATAAAGCCCCAGATTTCCAACCACAAAAAGGTAATGCAGGGAACTATCAATTGCTTGGGAGACAGTGGAGAAGAAGGAGCTCAAAAAAGCAACTTTGATAACCAAATTCAAAGAAATTCTTCATGACGCAAGATTATGCAAAGTTGTCTTAGATATGACACCACACAGATAATCTATTTAAAAATTGATAAACATTATCTTTTTTTAAAAAATTATTCTATGAAAGACACTGAAATATAATGATGAAATAATGTATAGATTGGTGAAAGTCTATTTAAAATATATATCTGACAAAGAATTTGTATCCAGAACATAAAAAGAACTGTTATAACTCAATAATAAAATAAATCAATTAAAAATGGGCAAAAGACTTGAACTTCATCACAATGGACATATGTAAATCAAATAAGTGCATGAAATATGTTCAACATCATTAGCCACTGGGGTAATGCAAATTAAAACCGTGACAAGAGACCAGTACATACCTATGATAATGACTACATTAAAAAAAACTAATGTAAAGACTGATGATGATACCATAAGCAGGTGAACATGCAGAGCAGCAGGTACTCTTGTAAATTGCTGATGGCAACAAAAACTGACTCAGCCACTCTGGAAGACTGTTTGGCAGCTTCTTATTAAGTTAAATATACACTTACTATATGGCCATTAATCCTACTCCTGAGTGTTTGCCCTAGGAAAATGTTCATACAAAAACTCACACACAAACGTTTACTACAGCTCTATTCCTGATTCCCCAAATTAGATACAACTGAAATGTCTTTCAATATGTAAATGAATAAATAACAAATGGATAAACAAACTGTGGTACATATTTATAATAAAATACTACTCTGCAATAATAAAGTATTAATACACACAACAACTTGGATATATTTCAAAGGCATTATGTGTAGTGAAAGAAGCCAATCTCAAAAAGTTATACACTGTAGATTCCATTTACATGACCCTCTCAAAAAGATACAATGATAGCGATAAAAACTACCTCAGTAGTCCCCAGGAGTTAGGGATAAAGGGGAGTATGTGACTACAAAGGGATAGCACAATGATGTGTTTTGAGGTGAAATAACTGTATCTTGATTGTAGTGGTGGTGACATTAATCTACACGTATTAAAATGTGTGGTATTGCACACCAAAAAAGTCCTTGTATGTTAATTGTTTTAAGTGGAATTAATTACACACATGGCTGCATGTATTGGGAGTGGGGTGCAGGGCTGGATTAGGCATAATTAAAACAAATAGGAGTCCTTTTGAGAAGAAGAAAGAGAGGAATGAATAATACACCACCACCAGTGATCATTATAGGCACACAATAATGGACAAATGAAGGTAAGAGAGTGGCTTGCGGCTGTTAGAAATTGGGACAATGGGTAAATTTCTAGATTGAATCGAGATGTGTGAAAAAATAATGCCCAGATAAACTTGTTTATTTTTTTAAATTAATTGGAGAAAAAAAGGAAGCAAAAAGTCCTCTGCTAAGGGCATGGTATAAGGTTAACAGATGACAAAGAGAGGTTGGAACTATCTGATCTTATTATGCCTCCATGTTATCTGTCAAGATGACCTTACGTAAGTAAAAATGGTGAGTCACAAAAACAGAACGTACAATATAATGTCATTTGATTTACATATATATTCAAATATATATATATACACAAATATATATATATATATAATGTGAGAAGGACATACACGGAAATGTTAGCAGTTTTTATTTTTGGTGTAGGATTTTAATCTTGCTGTGCATATGTATTTCCCAAATATTCTACAATTCACACATATTACTTTAAAAATGAAACTGAATAAGTGATTTAAAAATGAAAAAGGGTGAAAGAAACTTCAAGAAAACAGAAGCTCAAAATGAGGGGGTGTTAAAAGAACACATAGATTTTTATTTAAAAGTTAACAATTAAATACACTCCAGAGTACTGCAAGAACTTTTGGAGAACAGAAGACATGCAAAAGTAGTTCCAGTAAAACTATAGGAAAATTCTATGCCTAATTGTTGAAAGAACAGATTTGGAGAACTTAGAAAAGAAGCACCATTAAAATCCTAGCTTAAGCTCACTGAAAATAAGTCATGACAAAGTGTATTTTCTTTTATCAAGGTTAGTACCTTGCTACAAGTAATGGATGCTGTGTCCTCAGATTGATCTATTCAAAATTTTGTCTCTTATGATAGTATCTCAATTTTATTTAGGAGAACTATTTTGACTATTTTATAGACATCTGATGTCTATTGATATGTCTCAATATATCTAATAGTTCCCCTAAAGCCTGCTCCATTGATGATCTCTAACATCATAGGAAATAGCAATTGCATCCTTCCATTGCTCAGGCAAAACATCTTAAAGCCATTCTTGACTCCTCTCTCTCTTTCTCACAGTCCACATTGAAATCCATCAGCAAATGCCATTGGTTTTACCTTTAAAATCTATCAAGGATCTAAGACCTAAAACCATAAGAATCCTAGAAGAAAATCTGGACAATACCATTCAGGACATAGGCATGGGCAAGGACTTCATGTCTAAAACACCAAAAGCTATGGCAACACAAGCCAAAATTGACAAATGAGATCAATTAAACTAAACAGCTTCAGCACAGCAAAAGAAACTATCATCAGAGTGAACAGGCAACCTACGGAATGGGAGAAAGTTTTTGCAATCTGTCCATCTGACAAAGGGCTGATATCTAGAATCTATAAAGAACTTAAGCAAATTTACAAGAAAAAAAAAAAAAAGAACCCCATCAAAAACAGGACAAAGGATATGAACATACTCTTTTCAAAAGAAGACATTTATGCAGCCAACAAACACATGAAGAAATGCTCATCATCACTGGTCATTAGAGAAATGCAAATCAAAACCACAATGAGATACCATCTCTCGCCAGTTAGAATAGCAATCATTAAAAAGATCAGGAAACAACAGATGCTGGAGAGAATGTGGAGAAATTGGAATGCTTTTACACAGTTAGTGGAAGTGTAAATTAGTTCAACCATTGTGGAAGACAGTGTGGCAATTCCTCAAGGATCTAGAACGAGAAATACCATTTGACCCAGCAATCACATTACTGGGTATATGCCCAAAGGATTATAAATCATTCTACTATAAAGACACATGCACACACATATTTATTGTGGCATTATTCACAATAGCAAAGAGTTGGAACCAACCCAAATGCCCATCAATGACAGACTTGATAAAGAAAATGTGGCACATATACACCATGGAATACTATGCAGCCATAAAAAACGATGAGTTCATGTCCTCTGCAGGGAGATGGATGAAGGTGGAAACCATCATTCTCAGTAAACTATCACAAGAACAGAAAACCAAACACCTCATGTTCTCATTCATAAGTGGGAGTTGAACAGGGAGAACACATGGACACAGGGAGGGGAACATCACACACAGGGCCTGTCACAGGGGTGCAGGGCTAGGGGAAGGAGAGCATTAGGAGAAATACCTAATGTAGGTGACGGGTTGATGGGTGGAGCAAAACAACATGGCACGCGTATACCTAATGTAACAAAACTGCACATTCTGCACATGTACCCCAGAACTTAAAGTATAATTTACAAAAAAATGTTTACATGTATATATCAAGGATCTGACTACTTCTGACCACTGCTTCTGCTACCATCCACACCCAGTAACACTTACCATCTTTTCTCACCTAATGTATTACAATGGCTTCTAAAGGAAATCCCTACTCACAAGTCAAGTCATGTCACCCCTTGGATAAATCCTTTCAGTGACTCTCCATTTCATTCAAAGTCAATGTCAAAGTCCTTACCATGGCCTTCAGGGCCACTGATGAAATGCCTGGCCTGGCCTCCTTCTTTTTCTTCTTCCCTCTCTTTGTCAAAGTCCTTACCATGGCCTTCAGGGCCACTAATGAAATGCCTGGCCTGGCCTCCTTCTTTTTCTTCTTCCCTCTCTTTTGCTTATTGGCCTTAACCACAGTGGTCTTGCTGGACTTTGTACCAGCCAGGCACACTCCTGCCTCAAGGCCTTTGCACTAGCTCTTTGTGCTACATGGAAGGCTCTTTTCCAGATCCCACATAGGTAGGGTGTCACTAGATCCTGGTTTGCCTGAGAGTCTCTGAATTAATCTGTTTTTGCACTGCTGTAAAGTTACTACCTGAGACTGGGAAATTTAAAAACGAAGAAGGTTTAATTGACCCACAGTTCCGCATGGCTAGGGAGGCCTCAGGAAACTTACAATCATGGCCATAGGCAAAGAGGAAGCAGGCACCTTCTTTACAAGGTGGCAGGAGAGAGAGTGCACACAGTGGAAACTGTCACTTTTAAACCATCAGATCTCGTGAGAACACCCTCACCATTGCAAGAACAGTAGCATGGGGGAAACTGCCCCCATGATCCAATCACTTCCCACCAGGTCCCTCCCTCAACAGATGGGGATTATAATTGGAGATCATATTTGGGTGGGGACACAGAGCCAAACTATATCAGTCCCCACCTGTGCCGCTATCCCAGCATAACAGGTGCAATCTTCAAAGTGTCCCAATTGAGATAATAAATTATGTAGTCACCGTACTCATCGTTCATTGCTTCATCTCTTTCAAGTCTGTTCAATCTCACCCACTCACTGAGGACCCTCTGTCCGTGTGATTTAAAATCGTAACTCCTACCCCAGTCTCTCTACCTACCTTCCCTGCTTTGTGATTTTTTTTTTTCTCCATGGCCCTTTTCGCCTCCGGATATACTGTTACTTTTTTATTTATTATGTTTTACTGTCTGCCTTCTACTACTACAATGTAAGCTCCATGAAGACAGACATCATGCCTGTTTTATCTTGAATACTGTATCACCTAGAACAGCACCTAGCATAAAGCAGTTCTCAATGAATATTGCTGCATGAATATACACAAATAAGTGCCTAGAGACTTGTTTTCTCACCAGCTATCAAAATGAAGTAAAATAAAAATTTGTCTTCAGGGATTTTGAGGACAAATAAATATTCTACAAAACATTACTTGAAGACATATAATCCAAAATGCCTTATTATCTAATTAAAATTCATCAACTTGGCCTTTAAAAGTGCTGGAGTTTTAATTTAAGTATTTTCCTGATTTAAATAAACATTTTCATAAACATACACAATTACACAATTACATTGAATATAAAGATATGCCAGGATTCCTTTGGTTGAAAGTAATAAAAATTTAACTTGAACTTCCTGGACCAAAAATAAAAGGGGGTGGGGAATGTTTATTGGAAGGATACTGTGGATTCTCACAGAACTGAAAAAAAATGCCAAAGAACCAAACCTTTGTACAGCAGCTTCCAGGATTTTAGAGTCTAGACACAAAAAAGCTTCCAGGATTTTAGGGCCTAGACTCAAAAATTCAAACATAAACAGGATTCTTATTTCTGTCTTCTCTGCTTCTTGCTATATTTGAGCATCATTCTCTCCTATTGCAGACTGACTGTGGAACTCCCAGTTTCTGGCTGTAGTTAAAAAAAACTAAAACTACTGGAGAAGGACTGACTCTCATAGCCTCCGCTGGAAGCACATCCACTATGAGAAGACAGGTTAAAATCCTATGATTGGCTCATTTTGGTTACAGGACTCCCTCGTCCCCAGAGCAGTCACTAAGGTCAGAAATGCAGGTTTACAAAATGGCGATAACCCTTCCCACAGGTATAGGAGAGAAAGAGGGAGAGGTACTCCTCAAAAGAAACCAAGTCCTTTTCCCAAAAGAGATGGGAGGTGCAGAGGAAACAAAAATGTACTTCAATATTTTATTATATTTTGTAAATGCCACACAGTGTTATACTTTATTCTAGAGATTAGCAAACCCTAATATAGGATTTGCTCCTAAACGGTTATGATTTTTTTCTGTACATTGAGTCTCAGATTCAGCACTCTGATAAGCTCCCTGCCATTTTACCACCTAGTAACCAATTTACTTTGCTTTAAGAAAACATTACCAAAATACTGTACATCCTTTAGTCATAGAAACTCTCTCTTTTTTAATACATTAAATAATGATATACATTTTCAATTTATCTGTGGTGAATGCTAGGCTATGACAGCTGTATTTGTTTTTCACGATGTAAAGTGAATGATAATATCTCACAAGCTGATTTATTTCCTTCTTTTCTATCCACAATGATCTCACTATGCTATTTCAGCTTAAAAATATGGATATTGATACACCAGCTGCTTTAACTCTAGAGAATATAGCTCTTTCCCATGAACCAACAATTTTACTTAAAAGAGGAGAGAGACAGAAAATAAAGAAACATTTCTCAGGGCCATCTAAACCAAATTTTTAAAAATCCCAAAACCCATATAAGCTTTGACAGCATTGGAAGATTTCTTTTGTTAGCGTACAAGATACAGAAATTCCCATGAAAATAACAAATCAATTAAAGCATGTATTCTCCTAATTAAAGTTGTCATTGTTATTTTCATGTTGTTAATAGAAAAAAAATCTCATCCACATTCCCAATTAAATGTGCTGCATAACTTGTGCAAAGCAAGTACTATAAAAGGCTGTGGATGGTATGTAGCATACGTTTTTTGGACTTTGTTTTGTTTTATGTGTGTTTTTTTTTTTTTTTACTTTAGAGGAACCTAACAGATTTTATCTTCGTTTAGAAAATCATGCATGCAGGGCCTGAAGCAATGATTTATGCTATGGCATAATATGTTTTTGACACAAAAAGTACTTGTCAAAAATGCAAGACACAAGAGCAACTATTCTAAGTGTTTTAAGAGGAGAAAGGAATATCTGACTTTCAGTCAATAATATATTTGACATAAATAATGATTGAAAACTGACAGTTATAAGATATGATTTAGATGCTTCAATTTCCTGCAAATAAAAAGGTAAGAAATAAGCATTTTGTATTTTATAGTTATTTTCCTGTGATGTGATTGAACTGCTTTACATTGCAACAAGCATTATAATTGTATTACTAACTGGTGGGTCATATCATGAATAACATATTTAATTGAATACTTGTTTTCATAGTATAGCTGCAACTCTGCCTTGATTTGGCACTATAGAAGAATAGGTTTAATCTTTCATCTTCCATCTGTTTTTTTCTGAGTAATTTTATATTTAAAAACATACCAAAAGAAAAACCATGAGGCTACATAATGATGGAGAATTTTAACTAGTTATGGTCAGTAAAAATGATGAACATTAATTTTGGAAAATGTGACTCTTCTGAACCTTGAAGAAAGACAGTATACTTTCATAAAACCAGAGATAAATGTCTGTTCTAAGTGGCTCTAGGAAAATCATACCATCACAAAATATTTTTCTCAAAAGACTCATAATCTGCTTTGGGACTTCAAAACTTGCCATTTGTATATATCGACTCCCTCGCTCCAATGCAATAATATACTTCCCACATTACCGATGTTGTCCATTGGCCAGACTTGCTTTGTTTGCAGACTTTTTTTGTTAGCAGATGTTTTGTGAGGAGAGGCCTTAAATATGCTCATGTAATTTGGGCTTGGCTATAGTGCTCTGATTATCTGCCTGAGAAGCATACCCTGGGAAGCTGCTCGCCCTTCAGCCTAAGCTTATCAGAAATCACGTCCATAGTTAACCTGAATCCAGTCTATAGCCTGGACTGAAAGCCATCTGAACCACTTTTGGAAACAGAGCCATCCAGCTGAGTCTTTCATAGATTGGCCAAACAATGGTTAACCTGAAGACCTGTGAACAAGAAAATTATATGCTTGTTGGAAGACACTGATTCAGGGAATGGTTTTTTAAGGCAATAGCTGACTGATACAGACAGGCTGCCTTAGCATAGTATGGTTAAGAGTGCAGACTGTAAGCCTAAACTCCTTTATGTCAAATCTCTACAATTTGTCAGCTGTGTTTCCTTGAACAAGTTATTTAAATCATGCCTCAGTTTTTTCACTTGTAAAATGGGATGATGATAATATCAATCTCATGTAGTTAATATTTTTAAAGTTCTTAGAACAGTGGCTGGTACATAGCATCCTCTGAAATAGTATATACTGGATCAATAAAATAAACCTCATTAACCCTTAAATGTGTCCCCTAAAGACGCCTATCAAGGACATGACGGTTTCTATATTTGTTGCTTCTGCCAGAGGGTGCCTGATTCTCCAGAGACTATCTCCAGCATCATCAGGAGTTCGTGTTACATAATGCTTAAGAGTTCCATATGTTGAAGACTTTCTTCTGATGAGTCAGATGACCTGGATTTGAATTTTTGTTTTACTGTCTAAGCACTGTGCCAGACACTGAGTTTCAATTTCCTTATCAGTAAACTAGGTACCATAATAGCTCTGAGCTCTGCAGTTATCAGGATTATATTAGATGCCCTATACAAAATCTTTTAGTACAATATTTATTGCATTGCAAAGACTTAATAAATGTTAGTTGTCCTTAATTTGCTCAAACAATTTTAGGAACTACAAGGTCACTTTTAGCTTATTAAGAAGTGGATTTTAACTTCAAAGTGTTGTTTACCTAAATTCATTAAAAGGTAACCTTC
This sequence comes from Piliocolobus tephrosceles, assembly GCF_002776525.5. NCBI lineage: Eukaryota > Metazoa > Chordata > Mammalia > Primates > Cercopithecidae > Piliocolobus > Piliocolobus tephrosceles. Next base: position 69,573,870 of record NC_045443.1, on the reverse strand, counting down.
TCTGATCAATTTAAGACAAAGTAGATTTTTTTAAAAGTACCTAAAACCAACAAAAATAACACTGCATTATTTTCTCTCCTCTGCTACTCCAAATCTCTTCAGCCTCTATTTCCATTTTGTTCTCATTTATCATTATAATAAAAATCGTAAAAATGATTCTTGTTATTACGTCTGTGTTATCTTCACTTTATTTTTATGTAAATAATGTTGTCTCTACCTTCTATTTACTAACACTATTTCTCTTATTAATCATAAGGAGCCCTCAGATCACATTCATTTCAATGGAAATTTGATTTAAAAGGTAAGAAATGTAGATTATGTAAAATACCAAGCCACAATGTGTGCATCTTTTACATGAAAATAACCCTAATTTCCCTGCTTGACTGGGAAAAGAAATAAAAAGAATGATTGCTATAAATCAGGAAGAATTCATAACTTGCTGGAGGTATAACAGCTGTTGATTTAAGGTCTGCATCTTCGATAACACGATGCTGCTGGGAAGATAACATCTTTTTGACAAAGCTGTGAACATAAAAATTGAAAGGCTATACTCGACATTTAAATATTTTCTCCATATCACTTAGACAAAAAAAATTTCTTTAATTCACTTATACTAAAATATGTTTGAAGTTTATTGTGTCTCATCAGCAAGCTTTATAATAAAATTTAGTGTTTTCTTGTTTTGTAGGTATATAGTAGATGTGTCATATCACAAATAAAAATAAATTCTCCTCGGTTTAGAGAAATGGTCTACTGTTATGTACAAGTAGTTCCTACCATTAGTAATACAACACAGAATTGGGCATACACTCGGGATATTATTCATTTCTTTTATTATCAGCTAGAACTAGGTGATTGAAAAATTAGGTGACAAAACAAAGCAAGTACTGCATTGGCTGAAAAAAGAATCTTCAAAGTGGAATCTTGAAAAAAAGTGGAATCTTTTCAAAGAGAATAACTTTGCCAAGCATTTGGAAACAATAGCAGAGTTTTTATTTATCTAGAGGTTGCTATATTATTTATTGTACATGTTCGTGTACTGTTGACTCACAAACTATAAAATTTTATGCTGAGGTTTTGTGTTTCTTATTTATCAGTGAAATTCACTGAGAACATCATCAAATACCTAGAATAATGCTAAGTAATGGCCTTGTCTACTCACTCTTCAACAAAACCCAGTGTGCTTCCTTTCTTTTATGAATTGCATTTACCTTGGAAAACAAATTTGCTTCTTCTTATTAAAGTTTTTTAATGCTTCTGTCTTTTACCTAAGACCATCTTGCAATGTCACTGTAACACCTGTGCGCCTCAGCCCTTTAGTCATAGCCATCTCGAGTCACTTCTTTGAATGTTCAGATAAAATGATTTGACTCCCCACACTACATGCTTGAGAAACCACAAATCCCTTTCTGCCCCACTTGAGAATTAGGGCAGAGTTGCCTACAATTCTTCTGGATACCTTTTATTCCAATTTTACTCTGAATTCCTGCTCTCACTTAATTCTTGATTCATAAGAGTGGTTTCTCCTGGAGCTCCCACCTTCTTGGCACCATTTCATCCCAACTTGGACAGTACTCCTGGTTCATTGACCAGAGCTCTATTACTAAAGGTTGTGTGTATTACAGAGTGTTATTGGAGGCTTGGGGAGAATGGAAAATGGAAAACAGCTTTAAATTGAACGTTGACCATCACTTCTCATTCACTTACTCATTCACTAACAAATATTTATTAAGCTCTTATCCTGTACAGGCACTATTCAAGATCATGGAGCTACAGAAGTGAACAAAACAGATTAAATCCCCCGCTTTGACAGCGTTTGGAGTCCATTTATTCAAGAGAGATAATAAACAAAATAAATCGGTAAAATAGATAAGTTAGAGAGTAGTGTTTTCAAAAGAAATAAAGCAGAGAAGGCAGAGAAACTGTAGGAAAGGGTGCACTTTTAGGTAGAGTGGTAGGGGAAAGATTTACTATAACGGTGTTATTTAGAAAAAGACATAAAGGAAATAAGAGAAGAAGCCATGGGGAAATGTTTGGCAAGAGTGGTTTAAGTAGCAGAAAATAGCAACCGCAAAGGTCAGAGCCTCCCTGGAATACTAGAGTTCTAGCAAAGAAAATGCTAGGGCTGAGCTCTCAAATTTCTCACCACCTAGACCCTTCTCCTGATTCTAGAATTCTGCACTAACTCTATTATTTTTGTTATTTTCTGTATTCTTGGTGTTCTGTTACCTAGGCCCTCACTGACTAGGGAGAGACTACCCTTCCTAGATGCAGTCAGTTCTTAAAAATAGCAAACTATTCACCTTGGAGTGCACTTTTTATACACAAATTCACCAAACCAAAGCCCATATTCCAGCACCTCCTGTATCTGACTTTTACACACTCGGAGGCAGCATTCCTCTGCCTCGATTACCCCAGGGCCAGGTACCAGACAAGGAGGGCTCACCTCTATAGGCCAGAGCCTGCTGAAGTTATTCAAACTGTCCAATCCGAAGCCTGCTGAGCAGCTCACCTGCCTGGCCCATTCCTTCCTGTGAGCAGCACAGTAAAGACTCTGTCTGTGCCTGCCCTTGATCATTCTATCTCCTGACTGACGCTGGCACTTCCCATGTGGCCCTGCATGGCCTGGTGTGCCCCTCCTCTTGAGAACCATGAACAACAAACTATCTTTTCAGTGGCAGTTGTCTCTTTATCTCTTGGCCCCACCATACCTGAATAAAACCAAAATCCCAAGTACATTTTCAAACAAGTCCCTACCTAGCAGCCAGTAGACAACTTACAAATTCATTTTATTCCTCAACAGAGAAATAGGGGTAGTTTTCTTTCCATTCAGACTAAGTCTTGGGTCTCCCATAACTAAAAGGCACATTAATTAGCTCTCCTACACAAAATAAAAGTTTTCCTTATGGCAAAATAATTCTACTCCAGCTCTGATTATACAACCATCACCCCTTGTCATCACTCCATAGCCTTACTCAAGTTGTCCACACCGTTAACTCTTTAATATAAGTGCTGCTTCCTAATCAGATGTCATCCACCACCTAAATAATAAGCAGTATGTTCAGCAAGGAGGTAACCAAATCTGAGCTAAGCATAGTCTTTCCAGAAGATCCTGTGACCCAAGAAAATGGGTAGTTTTTTTTAGAAGTAACCACCTTCAGACCATAGAAGTTGGTTTCCCTAGAGATTCTATGTTCTGTGTTTTCTGGGCTCTAAGAAAAACACCTGTTTGGTTTGATAACACAAAAGCAGCTAAGGCAGGAATGGCCTTATGGGCCACTCCAAACTCCGATGGGAATTTAATAAGTTAGTTTCCTAAACCATCGGACAACAGAACTCTTATCAAGCTTAATGTTCCTCCAAAAGGGTGGGCGGGACTTCCTTAAGCAAGTAAATTTTGTCAATACTGCATAATATGTTTTTCAAACTTGGATATTGGCACATTAGACTATGATTTGAGAGGGAGGGGAATGTAACTAAATGCTAGAACTTATAAAAACCTGATCCCAGATGTTACAGTTGTCTCAGTGACTAGGGAAACATTCAATATTTTGGTTGCTTTTGTGTGTACTGATTTTTCTTTTATTTTCATGCCTGTCCTTGGTTGTAACAAAGAAATATGTTTTTATGTACTTCTAATTTTTTTATCAAAACACAGTTAAAACTCTTATCTGTTAAATTTCTACCTAGTGTGTGAATTAATTCTATAGGAATGACATAGTTCTGATATCCAAATGTTGATAAATGTCCAAATTCCAAAATGACAATATCATTTTTGTTACTTCTTTTTCACAGTTTATATTAATACTTGGTCCTAAAATAACCCAAGTATGTTATTTTTCATTTACATTTCTACACAGCGATGAAAACGGAATAATGATTCATAGTAACAGTATGTTTGCCTTAAATAGAGTTTTATGCTACATTACCGTATTTTCTAGTTTATAAGCTTAGGTAGTTTATAAGGCACAATCAACTTTTATAAGCGTATTTGGCTGGAGTGGAATTTTACAGTAAGGACAGTAGAAAGAAAATGCATCTCCCTGCTCTGATAAGGTCGATGGGTCTTTGTGTGTCCTGAGAGCTTTTACAATCAGCCACTCCAGGAAAAGCTTATGGTTGTGACTGAGGAGCTCTGGAATTTGTTAAAATATCAGTTTACTGTACCATCAGAGGATTTCACCATCTAGTAGCAGCTACTGCAAATTTTAGCCAGTTACTCTGAATGAGATATATTTTGGGTGTGTGGCTGAACAATTTACTTCTGTAGACAGCTTTTATGTGACAGAGTGAATTTCCATATTCTAAATTGACTATGATGTGATTGATACATTAGAAAACATGTTTTGCAAAACACAGATTATTGGTTATATCAGGATCAGGTCTTGTTGCCAATGCATTCATGTAAGAAGTAAAATTGAAGCAACTGTTACAACAGCTGCTTTCTTTATTATAATAGATGTAATAAGGATGATAAGAATATATGGAAGCACTGTGCTGGTGGTATAGTTAATAGTGATGAGAAAACAAACAGCATTATTAATGACCCAAACCTACATAGGGTCTAAGGTAATACTTATTAAAATTTCTTCAGAGAATACAATTTTAGTTTTACAAGTTTTTTTTTTTTTTTTTTTTTTTTTTTTTTTTTTTTTTACAACTCTTTAGGTCTTAAGGCCCTTTTGTTCTCGTGGGCACAACAGTTTTATAACACAACTTTTGATAACTCAGGAGTTTTGTAGGAACACAACTGTCAGGTGGTGGCAGACCAGAGACCCTTTTGCTAGCACATCTAGAGACTGACAATATTTGTGTCATTTCTTATATTGTAAAAATATTTATTTGCCCATGTATCTTAAAATGAATACTGAGTTATCACATTTGAGAAGTCCATTCTGACCTGTAATGTGGTATTAGCATTCACCTATCTCCTCTTTTGACAGTTCTCATTATCTTTAAAGACCAATTGTTCTTCTAGTGTGCATTAGGGAGTTTTCCACCTCCCTCTTTCTCACCTCATAGATTGCTGATAAATCTCATCTCCCTTTTTTTATGTATAACTTTATTTCAAGCTATGTATCATATAAATAGTTAAGCTAATTTTAATTAAAATATTAAGTAAGCTTTCATATGGCATTAAGCAAATGATTTTAGTAAAGTCCAGTTATATTACATCTACTGAATTCCCTTCATCCACTTTGTAATTTGATCAAAGGCATGCAATTCAATGTCTGACATGATCTGTTCTGTATCAGCCCATGCTGCTTATCGCCCAGGCTTTCACTACTCTCTGGATGCATATTGATATGGTTTGGCTGTGTCCCCACCCAAATCTCATCTTGGATCATAGCTCCCACAATTCTCACATCATGGGTGAGACTTTGTAGGAGGTAATTGAATCATGGGGGCGGGTCTTTCCCATGTTGTTCTCGTGATAGTGAATAAGTCTCATGAGATCTGATGGTTTTAAAAAGGGGAGTTCACCTTCACAAGCTCACTCTTGTCTGCTACCATATAAGACATGCCTTTTCTCCTCCTTCGTCTTCTGCTATGACTGTGAGGCCTCCCCAGCCATATCAAACTGTTAGTCCATTAAACTTCTTTCCTTTATAAATTACCAATCTTGGGTATGTCTTTATTAGCAGCATGAGAATTGGCTAATGCAGACGTTAGTACCAGGAGTGGGGTACTATGTAAAGATACCTGAAAATGTGAAAGCAACTTTGGAATTGGGTAACAGGCAGAGGTTGGAACAGTTTGGAGGGATCAGAAAAAGACAGGAAGATGTGGGAAAGTTTGGAACTCCCTAGAGACTTGTTGAATGCTTGTGACCAAAATGCTGATAGTGATATGGACAATGAAGTCCAGGTTTAGGTGGTCTCAGATGGAGATGAGGAACTTGTTGGGAACAGGAGAAAAGGTGATTCTTGTGATGCCTTAGCAAAGAGACTGACAGCATTTTTCCCCGCCCTACAGACGTGTGGAACTTTGAATTTGAGAGAGATGATTTTGGACGTCTAGCAGAAGAAATTTCTAAGCAGCAAACATTCAAGAGATGACTTGGATATTGTTAAAAGCATTCAGTTTTATTCATTCACAAAGATATGGTTTGGAACTGGCACTCGTGTTTAAAAGGAAAGTGGAGCAAAAAAATTTAGAAAATTTGCAGCCTGATGATGCAATAGACAAGAAAAACCCATTTTCTGAGGAGAAATTTAAGCCAGCCGTAGAAATTTGCATAAGTAAAGACAATGGGGAAAATGTCTTCAGGGCATGTCAGAGATCTTCACAGCAGGCCCTTCCATCACAGGCCCAGAGGCCTAGGAGGGAAAAAATGGTTTCCTGGACCAGGGCCAGGGCCTTCATGCTTTGTGCGGTCTCTGGACTTGGTCCCCTGCACCCAAGCCATGGCTAAAAGGGGTCAACATCCAGCCCAGGTCATTGCTTCAGAAGGTACAAGCCCCAAGCCTGGGAAGCTTACATGTGGAGTTGGGCCTCTGATTGCACAGAAGTAATGAATTGAGGTTTGGGAACCTACACCTAGATTTCAGAGGCTGGATGGAAATGACTGGCTGTCCAAGTAAAGATGTGCTACAGGGGCAGAGCCCTCATGGAGAACCTCTGCTAGGGCAGTGAGGAAAAGAAATGTGGGGTTGGAGCCCCCACACAGAGTCCCTACTGGGCACTATCTAGTGGAACTGTAAGAGGGGGGACACTGTCCTCTAGACACCAGAATGGTAGATCCACTGACAGCTTGCACTGTTCACCTGGAAAAACTGCAGACACTCAATGCCAGCCCATGAAAACAGCCAGGAGGGAGTCTATATCCTGCAAAGCCACAAGGGCAGAGCTGCCCAAGCCCATGGGAGCCCACATCTTGCATTGGCATGATCTGGATATGAGACATGGACTCAAAGAAGATCATTTTGGAGCTTTAAGATTTGACTACCCACTGGATTTCCTAGAGTTGCATAGGTCCTGTAGTCCTGTCATTTTGGCCAATTTGTCACATTTGGAATGGCTGTATTTACCCAAAGCCTGTACACCATTGAATCTAGGAAGTAACTAACTTGCTTTTGATTTTACAGGCTGATAGGCAGAAGGGATTTGCTTTGTCTCAGATGAGACTTTGGACTGTGGACTTTTGAGTTAATGCTGAATGAGTTAAGACTTTGGGACACTGTTGGGAAGGTATGATTGGTTTTGAAATGTGAGGACATGAGGTTTGGGAGGGGTCTGGGGCAGAATGACATTGTTTGGCTGTGTCCCCACCCAAATCTCATCTTGGATTGTAGCTCTCACAATTCCCACATGTCATGGGAGGGAACCGGTTAGAGGTAATTGAATCACAGGGGTGAGTCTTACCCATGCTGTTCTTGTGATAGTGAATAAGTTTCATGAGATCTGATGGTTTTATAAAGGGGAGTTTCCCGGCACAAGCTCCCTCTTGCCTGCCACCATGTAAGACATCCCTTTGCTCTTTTCCTTTGTGTTCTTTCGTGACAATGATGCCTTCCCAGCCATGTGGAACTGTGAGTTCATTAAACTGCTTTCCTTTATAAATTACCAGTCTCAGGTATGTCTTTATTTGCAACATGAGAAAAGACTAATACACATATATAACACTTTTTTTTCTTAATATCTACTCTGTTATTTTGCTAAGAACTTAACATATTAATAGCCAGGAAGGGTTTCTTTCTTTCTTTCTAAAATATTTTTATCTTGGTTATTGTTTCCATTGTTTTTGAAATGCTTTTGTTATCCCAATCCCAAGAAATATTTCCCAGTGGAAACATAAATGCCATGGGAAATTTTCCTGGTGACTAAGGGTGCTTTATTTAAACCAAAGGTGCTTAATTGCTGTGTTCCACATATTCATTTTTCAGCCTATTGAGTTCAAGTAGCTTATTGATGTTATCATTAATCTTAGGTACCATTCTTATCTTTTCAGCTAATTATTCTCTGATAGAATCATAACAAATATCTGTAGTTTCTCAGCCATGTGCCAGTTCAATTAGAGGTTGTGTTTGTCTGTTGTTCATTTTAGAGTACCTCTAAATACTTTATGCCAACTCCATGACATATTAAATTATGCCAGCCTCAGCACATTTAAATGATGATTCTATTTATCACTTTAGTGTACTCTTTATTGCAATAAGTCAAATAACTACTATTTGGTCTCTGGAATTCACAAATCAGCAATGAGGCTTATAGTCTGTTTATGTTATATAAGCTAAAGATCATGACTTGAATTTCTACTAAACAGAAGTAATTTATATTTTATTAATATAACTATTTTTCTATTCAAATATGCTGCAGTTAAAATTAATTGACTCAATTTTAAAGAGTTTCCCCAAAATAAAAAATATTGTTTCCACACTTTTGTATATATAGGAGTTTAAAGGGAATGAGAATGTTAACAGCAAGGAATAGCACTAATCCCTTTAGAAATTCTCAGGAGTGAACAAGGTAAGGTGTTCATGCTAATGTGAGCAGTTTCTCCTCATACACAAAGGGCTAAGAATGTTATGTTTCCTTTTTATATCAAATCAAATCTACCTCTGGAAACTCATTTGCCATGGTCAGCAATGTCAGTCATTTTAAATGGCTTCCTTCCCTCTCATAGAAGCTTATAAAGACCCCTGGGCTTACAAAATCATGTGGAAATAAAGGAGCGCTCCTGGTCTCAGCTGAAATGCTCATCATGCCTATGCACACCCAAAGGTGGACTGTTCTGCAGATAGCATTCATATCATTAGCATCCAGCTAATCTGTGGTCCTCATAGGACAGCTTTTGGTATACAATCCTCGCTGACACCTAGACAAATATCATCTGGGGAGTCATGACACCTCTTAGACACTACTCTCTGGTGCGATCCCAGTCTTCACCACACAAGTGAACAATCAGCCTCTGGTTCCTTCTTCTCTGAGGAATTCTCCTACTTCCTGAAAGGTCAAACCTTCATTTCTCCAACCCCTGGAAAAAATACAAACACCTAGCCTTTCTTTTCATGGCCTTGTTTTAATGGCACATCATGAAAGTTCAAACTTCAGGACCACAAAAGAAATTATTCATTTTCCTGGAATCTTTAGGAATACAATAACTGATCTCCCACCTCCCAAGGAGAATGGTGTGATTATAAACAGAAAGGAAAGAAACAATACAGTTGACCTTTCACATATTACTACATTAAATGCTTAATAACTCACATTTTATACAAGGAAACCAACACAATTATTTTTTCCAAATAATTGTCACAGTCATGAAAGAAGACAAAGGAGAAGAGCAAAGGGATGTCTTACATGGTGGCAGGCAAGAGACAGCTTGTGCAGAGAAACTCCCCTTTATAAAACCATCAGATCTCATGAAAAGCTTTTGAATGAATTTTAGTGTTTGTGCTTAAAGTTGTTACTTCATCATCCCATTACCTACTCCTATTTCCTGGCTTTCTTCTATCTTTCCACTGGCTTTTCCCTAACTTTCTGGACAGTCGGAGATGAATTAATGCTATGTGAGAAGCAGATGCACTAGGCTTTTAATAAACAATAGATTTTTATATGTAATGGTGATAAATATTATTTGAGCAATTCACTTGGTTAGAGGGTGTGCTGCTTATGAGGCTAATGTTGCACATTAATTCCTTATCTGAGTCAATTAACTTCATAGAGAGAAATATCTTTCTGCAAAACTGCATCTCCAACTACAGCCAACAGAGTAATTCAACATGATCACTAGAAAAAAACTTTAGAGAACATTTCCTGACAGTTGGTCAATTACATCATTTTAGTATATGACAGACAGCATACTATTATATTATTACTTGCCACAAAGAGGTGTATTTCTCTGCAGAACTCCAGTGCTTCAAGAATAGGAAAGTTTACTTAAGATCAATGCAAATGGAGTTTGTGCTATTAGTATCAAAGTAAACCTAAAATTATTTAGAACCAGTATTAATAAATAAAATAGAATAAAAATTTGAATTAAAATATGAAGTGTTGAGTGAGATAAATAATGAGTATTTTAAAGAGAGGGGAGGTTAACATGATTTAAAATGTAACTATTTGTGTAGTTGCATTTGCCGAGAGATATGGCTAATAATCATACCACTGAAAATCTTTATAACTCACTTTAATGCTTTAAGGTGGTTTATAAAATACATATGCTGCAAAATACTCATTAGTATAAAACTGTATCCTAGCAGTTAATTTTGTTGTTACTGAATTCTAGCTTGTCGACTGTTATCTTTGAGTAGCTCATAATGGCGATCCAGGGGAACCCCCAGTGTGAGGAAAACCTGCAGAAAATCCCACTGTTTCATAAGGATGCAGAACTTATCACCACCTCTAAAAAGTAATCTCTCCCACAACCCTCTCTTGGGGAATCAAGTGGCCTGATGTTCTCACAACCAAATTCCAAGCAAAAAATAATAATATTTTACAGTCACTAAAGTTCAGTTAGTGATATGGAGCAAATTGGTATGAATAGGATATAATATTGAGAGATCAACCTGACTGGCTGACCTTCCCATATCACCATACCCATTATTTCTGAGCACCACAACCTATAGCCTCTTCTTGGGTAGACATCATCTGTAAAGGTCCAGAGATTTTTAGCAGCTTGTAATCCTAACAGCTCTGGTTCTGGTCTACCTAGCAGGGGTCCTTCATGTTTGTAACCACAGTTTGAAATAGATACATGCATAGATAGATTATAGATAGATAGATAGATAGATAGATAGATAGATAGATAGATAGATAGATAGA
>NC_045443.1:69535258-69563096 GCF_002776525.5 Piliocolobus tephrosceles | reverse complement strand
AGATAGATAGATAGATAGATAGATAGATAGATAGATAGATAGATAGACAGACAGATAGGACACATATACATAATTTATTCTAGGGTTTTGATGCAAGGAGAAGGAGATTATACCATGTGTTCCATTTGTAATCTTAAAACTGGAAGTATTGAGTTCGTTTGTCCCAACAGAAGAAAAAATAATTATTTTACAAACAGATGGCCGGATGCAGTGGCTCATGCCTGTAATTCCAGCACTTTGGGAGGCCAAGGTGGGTGGATCATGAGGTCAGGAGTTTGAGACCAGCCTTGCCAACGTGGTGAAACCTCATCTCTACTAAAAATACAAAAATTAGGCGGCTGTGATGGCAGGAGCCTGTAATCCCAGCTGATCAGGAGGCTGAGGCAGGAGAATTGCTTGAATCTGGGAGGCGGAGGTTGCAGTGAGCTGAGATCGCACCACTGCACTCCAGCCTAGGTGACTGGGCAAGACTCCATCTCGGGGGGCAAAAAAAAAAAAAAAAAAACAGGTAAAATTTTTAATGTTTTGTGTCTGTACATGAAGTGATAAAAGCACAAGAGAAAAGAGGATACAAAATAAGACATAAATCAAGTATGACATTTGTACATATAAGGTATTCTGTGCCATCTCATCAACTTCCTGGACACAGGCCAGAAATGTGACTCTAGGCTTTCATTTGCCCCACACAGAAGGAAACATGATTAGATACATGACTGAAAGTGAGTAGGACTCAGGAGAAGCTGAAGTATCCCAATACTGGGTCAGAAATAAATGTGCCCCATTAGTCTGCATAGAAAGAACTCATGAGATATGAATAGTACCTTCAATATTAAATTTGTGGAAAATACAATGTTAAATTTTAGGGTAAATCAGTGACATCATGCTAACATTTAATTCAGTGAAAGCAGCATTCAATGCACCAATGAGATGATCTGGCTTCATTCAGGAAAGAAAAAATCAAGATGTTTTGTTTCCCACAAGAAAGAAACCATCCCTTAGATAATATTTTGGAAATTTTGAGAGGTTTTTATTATTGCTGTTGTTGTTCTCACCATGTTTGTTGGACATTATAGGCATTCTGTAGGAAGGAACCAGAAGTTCCAGATGTCCTGTGATGCACAAGAGAGTCCCACTCAGGGAAGATTTGTTTCACACCTTCATAATTCCAGTATGTTCTGCGAGACATGCAGGTACTGAATACACGTCCTGACGTGTGGTAGCACTCCAGAATGAGAAATATGTTTTCTCTGTTATTTCTTCACTGACCAACCTATGCCATAAGATATAAACTATTTTCATACTATACTTACAAATAATACTAGCTCATTTGCTAACTCTAAAAATCTTCCATTTTGACAGTTTGTAATTTGTGATGGCATGTTATCCCTATCTTGTTAAGGTTTTTTTTATTTTTCTGTTATCATTTACATGTAAGTCAGGCTATTATTACTTATCATTCCACTAGTTTTAAGTAGGGCCCACCCATTCTTCTGCCCTTTAAATTTTCTTCCTATATAGAGAATGGCTTCTGGGTTTTTAAAAATCTTAAATCCAAATATTCATCATAACTAGTAGCAAGAATGTGACTATTTCATTATGTTTTCTAGTATAATCATGTCAGAGCACTTACATATTAATATGCATTGCATATTATTTCATTATAAACTTCATTCTTTTCCTTCTCCTTTATTTTATAGTTAGAGCATTGTATTGTTCTTTCAAATTTATGTTCCTTTAAAAATTAAATATGCTGTTTTATAAAATTTCATTATCTCTGAATTTCATTTCATGATTTAAAAAAAGAAACAATACAAAGTATTTGTTTTTAAAAGAGGGCACTGGGTATGACAGAGTTGAAGGTCACTTGTAGAGATGAAGAATGTTTGCAAGGAAAATAGACTCACCTCTCACTTCCTGATTGGATATACCCTTATGTAGCATATTAGTTGATCCATATTGTGTATGTAGGTAAACAGTGGGAGAGAAGTTAGAATGAAATAGTGAGAGAGAAAAGAACGATCAGTGGGCTGGCCAGCACTCTTTTCATTTGAAGTGGCAAGAATTTAAGTCTCACTGAGTTTCATTGAGAGGGAACACCATAGAAAATAACCAAAGAGGCTGCCTGACAAAGAGGGAAGCCCCAGCAGTGCAAGGCTTGGGTGTGCCACTGGGATCCAAGACTGATGGGACTTGGAAGAAGTCTTGCAGGAGCACATCTCCCATGTCAGGGATGATTCAGTAGTGACTCTGCCCTGGAGCCAGGGTTGGGTGCCCCCTATACAGAAGCCATCAACTATAAAGGGAAGACTGCAATAGAGTGACTTAAACAGGAGATATTTCTCCCTCACCCATCCTTTATGCCTTGCCTCAATACCCCAAGGGATAGAGTAGCACCAAAAAAAAAAAAAAAAAAAAAAAAAGGGAGGAAGAAAAATGATAGGTTCTATTCCCTTTCTTAGCAAGAATCTCTACCTGGCCAAGGGTGAATTAGAGGCTATGCAGTGCTTTGAGCTGGATGCGAGATAGAATCCTTAAAGTGAACTTTGTACACCTGAAAGGGACTGAAAATCAATGAGATCTATCCAAACTCTACATAATGGATGAAAACGGGCAAGTCAAGTAAATATGTTTGAAATCAATTATTGGAGAAAATTAAGATCTTTTAAATCTATGTATCACTGAGTTCATATTACTAAATATGCTGATTAAGATAGGTAGATAAATTTCTATTACATTAACGGTCTGTGACTTGGGGTTAGAAAATATTTATCTTTTTTAAAAAATTGAATAAGGAAGATTCTATATGCACTGAGACAGAACTATGATCTTACATGAATATGGACAGAATCAGAGCCCAATATTCAAAGTTGTCCTTGAACAATTATGGTAAAAGATGCTCTTCCCTGCCTGCTTTATTTGGTTTGAGCTTTTAAGTCAACTGTGAATAAGCTTTACCAGTGAGAGTATCAGGATTTCTACAAAGTTCAGAGCTGTTAACCTTGGGTTGTAAAACCAGGAAAAATAAATCTCCAGATGTCCTCTGGATGCCAAGCTTCCACAATATCATCACCAATTTCAGATCCCAGGAGACTATATTGTACAGTCTGCCTTCATTTTCTGATTTTACAGCTAAACTCGGGTCTTCCCACATGGATTAATTACACCTGAAATTTTTTAAAGCCATAAAAGGAGACTATAAGAATATTTAAATTTGATGGGATCCCAGATTGCCTCTTGTAATTTCTTTCTCAGTTCACTATGCTGACTTGGTGAGAAGTTTTGGGCAGTACAGCATCACTTGTCATATAGGGCCCAGCACCACAGTGCTACGTGAATAGAACTCGTCTTAGGTTATCAGCAGCCCTTTGGTGAAAGATATTAATAAAAGGAGGTGCTTCATCTTTGGCACCTGAGGCAGAAGTTTTTTAAGGGGTCAGATGGCAACAAATTATCTTCTGTAGTATTCCTTTCCAACAAAAACTCAAGTAACCTTTGCACTTCAAATGATAGAGGTGCAGGCTGGCTGAAATTCACAAAGCCTGGAAATTTCTCCTATTCTCCTTAGCCCACAGATCTCCCTAGGACCGCTATGAATGCAGATAGGGGTCTGGAACAATCCTGAAAGGGATTTAACACATGGAAAAGGATTGCTTACTCAGCCCGTGACATCCACATGAAGGATAGTAGTAAGTAAAAAGAAACAAGTGCTATAATGTAGAATGGAGGTTCTCAAAATATGTTCCTCAGACCAGTAGTATCAATATCACCTTGGAACTTACTAGAAATGCAAATTCTCATCCTCTTATCCCCAGACATAACAAATCTGAAACCCAGCCAAAGATCCAGAAATCTCTGTTTTAAGAAGCCCTCCAGGTGATTCTGACACATGCTAACATTTGAAAATCATTGATCTATGATGCCAGTTATCATTATAGAGAGATGAGGAGACTTTCCCTCAGATTTATCCAAGAGGTCCCAGTCAGCAACCTGTGACTTAGTGTGGCAGGCTGTATTTTGCAAAGATGGCTGGAATAATCTCTCTCATTCCACATGCTCTTCTTACCCGGAACAATCTCTCTCATTCCACACACTCTTCTCACCATGATATTGACAACCCTTCCATCAGAAAAGCAGATCTATGTCCTCTACCCCTGAATCTGGACAGACTTCTTTTTCAGTGTTAACCAAGAGAATGTGGCAGAAATGATGCTATGAGACTTCCATAGCTCAGTAACAAAATACAATTTAGTTTCTGTCTTCCTTACTGAAATACTTGTTCCTGAAGCCTTCAACCACAATGTAAGAAATTGGAGTCCCTGAAACTTCCACATTGTGAGGAAGCCCAAAGTCGCCCATGAGAAGAAACCACATGAAGAGGCCCCGACACTACACAGAGAGATGCTGGTCCAGAACCCAGCTGCTCCAAACCATCATTTCACTGCAACTGCATGAGAAAACATGAGCCAGACCCAATCATATGGGTCTTTCTCAAATTCCTGACCCACAGAATCTGAGACAGATAATAAAAACAGGGTCTTGTTTTAAGCCACTATGAGTAGATAGCTGAATGTATGGTATTCTGGTGACCTAACTTTGTTTTTTTTCTCCCAAATATTGTCAGTTATCCAATGTCATATATGAAATATTCCACCTTCTATTTGTTCTTTTTAGAAGCCACACTTACTAGGTCAAATATGTTCATATTCTTGTGTCTATTTCTGGACTTTTTCCTTTAAACTACTGATCTGTCTCTCTAGTTCTGTACCTTTTCTACACTATTTTAATTACAGCTATATACTACATTTTAATAATGAGTAGGACTCTTCTCATCCTGAATTGCCATTTCAATAGTGTTATCTCTAGTCTGCTGGATGAATTTTAGAACAATTTACAAGGTCTGAAGATAAATAAACAAAAAAGATTACTGATTAGCTTGTTTTACAACAGTAAGATGTCTCACAGAACTTGATATATTTCTTCAAATATATTTCTTCATATACTTCTTTCAAAGAATTTCTTTCATGATATTCAGTAATTCTTGAGTTTTATTCTTTCCATGCTTCTAAGGATTTCTTCATAAATTTATTCTTAAACATTTTCTACTTCTGTCGCAAGTGCTATTAGATTGTATCATTTTTCCCCAAATACACATACATACATATTTTCTAATAGGCATATTGCGAAAGCATTCTCTCAAATAAACTGAATATATTTCATTTCCAAGTAGATGATTATGTCTTCTGCAAATAATTATAATATTGCTGCCTCCTTTCTAATATTTATACCTCATTTCATTATCTTGCCTTGTTTCATTGGCTAAAGGTTTCAGAGAAAAGTTAATGATTTTTATACATTTAAAAAATGAAAGTTGTTATATTTATTTAAAACTCTCTTAGAAACAACCACACCATACCAACTTTCATAATAAGGAAAGGCAACAAAAAAACTCACATCAAAAATATCCAGTAGCAGTCCTTGGTGGAAGAAAAGTCAGTCAACGACAACAAAAATTTAGAGTCAAGTTGATGTAAAAAATTAGGTAGGATGTCATATCCATAAATAACTACAGTATAAAACTCCATGTTAAATGTCTTCAAAGAAGCTCAAGCAAAATTATATAAGAAGAAAGAAGAAATAACTTCTGACTAAGGGGAATGGGAGTAGCCTTCAAGTGAGAGTTTGAAGTATGGGTAAGATTCCAACCTATGAAGATACTACAGCAACAAAGCTGGAAAGAAACAAGACACAGTAGGGAAAACAATGAGTTCCTTAGGTTTTGGACAGATTTGAAAGTGATGATAGAAGAAATTGAAAAAATAACCTAGAGAATGCAGGAATGCCAGGTTAACAACACAAATAACATGAGTAATTTACATGAAATGAGAACTGGCCATGTGGCTGCCAGGCATTGTCTCAAGAGCTTCACTTGTATTATCTCTAAAACAAGAGTTGCAAGCCTAGACTATATGTTTTAGGTCATAGCAGGCTATGTCAATTTTTCAACAAAAAGATAACATGACCAAAACAAGCGTTAAGAAGAATAATTGGATAACAACTTTCAGGACTGAAGAAAAGAGAATCCACTCACCACAAAGACATTTAAGAGGCTTGTTAAAAGATGAAATCCAAGTCATACAAAGCTTTCACTCTGTAACCTCTGGCCCCATTTCATACTGTCCCCACTACACATCCTAAACTGATCTAACTACCCTAAACTGATCTGAAAGTATGCAGTACCCCTTCCAAAGCCTGTGCCTTTTCACATCCCATTTTTTATTTATGCCTGTAAGGCTCACTCCATGCTTGTCCTTTAATTTGTCAATCTTAACACATTCCAGACTTGGTTAGTTATTTCTTTCTGCAAACAGTGCTTTTTCCAGATCCCAATGAGAGTAGTTACCATGCTATGTTTTAATTGAATGTTTACAATTGTTCTTGCCTACAAATTGTGAGTTATTTGGGGGAAGTACCTGTGTTCTACTTATATTTACATTCCCAAAATCAGGTACAATATCTCAGCAGACCTCCAGTGAACACATGAATGAAATAAATACCAAGATGGACAAAAGGACCATGGACTAACAGGGAAAATCCAAAACTGAATGCTACGCCCTTACAGTGCACAAAAACACACTTTTGTGATGACCTTTAGCAATGGTCATCAACATCTTCTGTTTTTGTCTATGCAGTTTCTCTCACCTCCTTTTAGCAATAGGCCTATCACGTGGACCCCCAGGGCTGAGCAGGTGAACCAAGATGGGAAAGTGATTGCTTCAAGGGTGGGAAAGCACATAGTTCAGGCTGAGCCAATTGGAATTCTTCCCTGAAAATGACTCTCACTGTAGCTGTCGAGATTTCTTACCTCTTGGTGATCAAGCTGAAAAAATGTGGATTACTACTACAATTTGGGCTTCATGAGAACAAAAACATTCTTAGTCTTATTTATAGCAAGACAGTGATGGGCACAAAATAAGCTCTTAAGAATGTGTGTCAGATGAATGAGTCCAAAACTTCAAGCAGCTATATTCTCAGAAACAGAGTTTTGGCCACTGGCAAATAAGAGTCCTAATAAATTGATAGATAAATGAGTTTAGGAGTTTCATTGCATTAGTACAGTCTTTTCCAAAATGTGCCAAGGAAAAAAAAAATACACAAAATGTTTTAAAATAATTGCCATCTACTATTACTATCACATTTTAATAAGAAGAAACCAGGGAGGACTAACCTAAGAATAAAGAACCATTCTCTGCATTTAATTTATTTGACTTTGTGAAAATTTTATTGTCATTGATTCTTTTATTTCTTTGCTATCTGGCAAAATTTAGATTGGACTTGACCAATTTGTGAAACTAGGGGATAAGGGGGTAAAATAAGTTGAATAATGGCTCCCCAAAAGATATGTCCAAGTCCTAGCCCTCAGTATCTTATTTGGAAAAAACACCTTAGTAAAGGTAATTAGGTTAAGAATTACAAGATAAGGTCATCCAGATTTAGGGTGGACCCTAAATCCAATAATAAGTATTGTTATAAGAAGAAGGGAGAGGGAGAATTGAGTCACTGCGTCACAGATGGGAAGGCCATGTGAAGGTAGAGACTGAATTAGAGTTATGTGTATGCAGTATAAACCAAGGAACATCAAGGATTGCCCAAAGCCACCAGAAGCTAGGAGAAAGGGCTGGGATGTATCCCCTCTTAGAGCCTCCAGAAGAAACCAACCCCGCTGATACTTTGATTTCAAACTTCTAGGCTCTAAAATTCTTAGAGAACATATTTTTGTTGTCTTGAACCACCAAGTTAGTACTAATTTATTACAGCAACCTTAAGAAACTAATACATGGGGTTATTCAAATTGAAGGGTGAGAAAAGAAATAGCATCATGAAAATGTAAGAAATTGTAGGAATATATAGTCTGAGAAAGGCCATTGTATTTGGTATTTTATGTCAGAAGAAGAATATCAAAGGGGCAATTCTCTCAACTTTGCATTTCCTTTAGCTGAGAGCTGGTAATCATACATAGCCATAAGCTACATTTTTAATCAAACTTGTTTGACGAAATTTATACCTGATCCAGAAGCCACAATGATAAAATTTTCTATTATTTTCCTTTTAAAATCTCACTGATACAAAATTGTGATCATATGGAAAGTAACTTCATATTTTTTCTGTGCCTATATTATCTATAACTCACATTAGTATCTTTATTTGAACAGACGTGTAATGTTTTATTACACGTCTGTTCCAATAAATGAATGACCGTGAATGAAAGTAAAATTCAAGCCTATTGATGCAGACTACTTGCCATTGCTAGATCATGAAGTGACCTACATCATCAATCATAATCATGTATACATTTTTGTTATAGACAAAAATATAAAATTAATACTAATCTTAAAGTTTGTCTTAATATGCAGAAATAGATGAGTATATGTGACTCCAGGTCTCTGTAAAATAAGTGCAATATTTTGTTCTAACATTTTCCCATCAAACATAGTAAAAAAACTTGGGCTGTTGTTGTTCTGCAATCTGACATTTAAGCTTATGTTTTTAAAATTTTTATGTTTCTCATGTTTCTGATTCATTATATTGTGCAATGAAAGCATCTCTGTTTCACTTAGCATTCTGTTGAATCTGCAGAGATCTTGCTACTTTAAATGTATATGCACTGTTCTTCCAGCATAAAAATCAGTCATTAAGTTGAAATGATGGAGCAGCGATTTCTGGGTTTTATAGAGATTAACAAGGCTTACTTCTACCTACAGAGATCATCTAACTGACAGACTGCACGTTGATGACCAAATAAGAGATTGACAGATGCAAGGAACTCTCACGTGCTGTCAGACATCCATTGAATTTTTCTAAATATAGTAAATGATCTTTGGCTTTTTAAGAAGCTGTTGAATAATGCTACCATCCATTAATTACTAAAGGCACTAGGAAAAGTCCTTAACCAAGATGTGGATGGATAGTTATTTAGGAAACCAAAGGCTAGAAAATGAGGTATTTAGTATTAATGAGGTTATGGAGTAACTTGATTCATTACAACTACTAGCTGAAATTGAAAGGAACAATCAAAGTTCATTACTAGGCCTGATTTGCTGGGCAGGAAAGAGTAAAGATACTGTGTATATGAACCTGTTCCCTATACCTTCATTTCTGCTCTTCTTTTTTTAAGATTTCTTGTCAGTAAACATTATTCACTTCCTATTTTGTTTTCTTAGGACACCAATGTACACTGAAATTCAAAAAGAAATCATTTATGGAGTATATAGTAAAATCAGAAAACTATAATTGCTCATATGAACATTTCTTGAACACAATCTTACTTAAAAAAAAAAAAAAAAAAAAAAAAAAAAAAAACTAGCATTACCTTAAAATCCGTTCAGACACAAAATGCAAAAATACCCATGAAGTTAGGTTGCTGTTTACTTTTCATGGCCAATACCATTAAAACGAAATTTGAAGAATTCAATTTATGTAAATTTTTCCCATTAAATTATTCATAATAAGAAATTCTCTCAACCTTTCTGAAGTGAAATGAATGCAAATTTAATTCATTAGATGACTAGACTAGTATAAAATCTTAGAGGAAAATGTAAATGGTAATTGAAAATATAGAAATGATACTTGTTTGGTGACACAACAAATCAATCAGCATAAATTGTCAAGGTACAAAAATATTACTAGAATGTTTCTGTGTTTTCCCTTAAAAGGCATTTTTTTTCTCTTTCAGGCACATATCTTACAGGAGAATAAATGAAGTAGAAATTGTAGGTTCAATTGATCTGAATGTCATGAACCTTGCAAGACCACCATATTCCCTCCTCTCAGAAGAGGCCCCTAATGAAGGCACTGTTGAAGACAGGAGACCTGACTTTTATCTTGGCTTCTCCTAACAATTCTGTGACTTTGGCTAAGTCATGAGACTTCTGTAAACATCAGTCCCCTCATCTATATTAAATGGAGTTTAAATAGTATACATGTAAAATGCTGGTCCTACATCTACCAAAAGGATTTCATAAGAATAAAGTGAAATAATGGGTTGACAATGCTCAGTAAATCATAAAATACTACAGAGTTGGCATGCTTTAGTTACTACACATGAATTCCAGGCTGCTACCCTAAAAGTTTCATAGAATTGAACACAAAATCTACCCAGTCTTTTCTTGGTTATCCTTAGTCACTAGATTTCTGGAAAGTATAAAGCTCACTAATACTCAAATGCCTTCTATCTAAGTCTTTGTATAGTCTAATTTAATCACTATGACAAACTAGAGTGATAAATTTTCCTATCTACATCTTACAAATGAAGAAAAAGACTCACGTTAACTAAATTGCCTAATGTCATTTAGTAGGATAGAAGAGATGACATATAAACCCAGCTTTGTCTTGTTACAATACCTCAACTTTTTCCAACTAAATCTATAGCCCATTCAAATTTTTCCTTTTGGCGAAAGCACATATTCAGAAGTGAAATATTAACATAACCACAATCCTCTTCCATATTCAAAGGTAGCTGCTTAGTTTCCAAATTGTGAGTCTCCAACCATTTCTGAGCGCCAACCACCCGTATCCCGGGAATTCAGGTGTCACTGCTGCCATGCAGTGAATTCCAAGGCATTGATATGCCATGGGCACATTTCCATCTGTCCTTTTAAACTCTTGCTGAAGACACCAAACAAAGCTGCCTCATGAGCCCAAATTTATCTAAATCATCATAAGCCCTGAAAACAAAGCTGTGGGATCTCAAACTACACTATTACCATGACGATTTGGTAAGGGCAGTTGAAGATGAGCAAACAGTTATTGAACGAAGTGGTAGAAAAGTATATAATGAATTAGGAACCTGAGCTGGCTCTAACCCATGTGCTTCCCATCACTGGCAAGTAGGTCATGTATGGGGAACACCTAACACAAAGAAGGCACTCAATAAATGATGGTTTGCGTAGAATTAAAAGGTGAAAAAGACACAGTTCTTTCGTTCTAATGATGTCTACAAAGCTTTCAGAGATTCAGGACTATTGCTGCTGTAGCACAGGAGAATATATATATAGAAAAATTATTTTGTGTCCTTGGCCAGGAGTACGATGAAGAGAAATGATCTTAAAGGAGAAAAAATATAAGTAAATACAGATTTTAATCACAATTTAAGTTTTGTCTTATACAGTCTATTTTTTCTTCAAAAACATATCCATGTATTCAGCACTAGGTAAACATTATGTGTCATTGATACTGTTTGTTTGTTTTGTTTTATATTGTTGTCATGGGATAATTTTGTTTCAAATATCTTGTAGAGATCCACGCAAATGTAAAACACTGAATACTTTATTACAAAGTCATTGAAACCTTATCATTAGACTTGTTACTCAGCAATTGAGTGAGCCAGCACTTCAAAATATCTAGAAAACCAAATTCATGACCTCAGAAAAAAGCAATAATTGTTTTGCAGATTAAAATCCTTTTCCTCACTCCAGCCAGTAACTTAATTTTCAAATGTAAATGTGGTGTGCAATCTGAGTAACCTGAAGGAGGAATTACGCATCATTTTGCCTTAGTGCCAGCAAAATATCTCCAGTTGACAGTTATTAATTTCTAGTCAAATTATCCTGGAATAGGGTCAAAGAGAACTAATGGTTTTATTTTACATTCTACGAAGTGCTGTGTTTCAGTATTCAAAATGCAGTGCTCTGGAAAGAGAACTGCAGCAGAATCTGGGAGACCTTCATGCCCTCTCTAAAAACTGTTAGCCAGATTAGTAAGTATATTAACCCTTTACCATTTCTAAGGCACGCTCCCACAAACTATAATAAAATTATCCAGCTATTTATTCTTGATCTTCATTGAGTAAAATGTACAAAATTTTAACTTTCCTAAAAATATAAATATCTAATTATGTATCACTGACTAAAGATTAAAAGGGTTGTTATTGTTTTCATTAACTTTGCAGTTTGTATTTTACTTTTAAGTTGGAATTTTAGCATACTAAACATGCATATGGAAGTTAAGGAGATCTAAAGTATTAGTTACTTAAAGCTCATTTTCCCCCTCAGTTCCCAATTAGATGATCCATGTGATATGGGTTGTACCATAATAAAATTATTCAACTCATATGTAATCCTTTTAATTGGCTCACAGAAGTTTAAATAAATTTTGTTTTATGTTATGGCATGCAAATAATGCAAGTAATTTGCTTTTGAATTTTACAAAATCCCAGTACAAATCCAGGTACATAAGTTAGATAAGTATATGGAAAATGTTGGAATTTGATCTTTGCGGGTATAATATAACCAATGGCATGGTACAGTGGAAACAGCAGGAGATTTCAATTAAAAAGATTTAATATCCCTGTTCTAGCTCTGTTAATTTCACCTTGGGCAAGTCACTGTCTCTCTCTGAAGCTCGGTTCCCTCTCTAAAATTTGTTTGAAAATAATATCTATTATTAAGAAATAGCAACAAACTTTATTGCAGCATTTAAGAGAAATATCTAGAAAAGTGCCTTTGCTTACTGTGATGCACTCAAAAGATGATACTTTTAACAGCTTTATTGTCATGTAATTCATATGCAGTATAATTTACCCATTTAATGTGTACACTTCAATGTTTTTAGTATATTCGCAGGATTGTGCAACAATCACCACAACCTACTTTTGAACATCTTTGTGTCCCGCTAAAAGTAAACCAATACCCATTAACAATCCCTCTCAATACACTCCCCCACCCTCATCTCAAGGTAACCACTAGTCTGCTTGCTATCTTTATAGATTTGTCTATTCTGGACATTTCATAGAAATGGAATCATATATATATATACGTAACATGTAATCTTTTGTGACTATATTCCCTCATTTAATTTAATGTGGAAAAGGTTTATCTATATTATAGCATGTATCAGTATTTCATTCCTCCTATTGCCAATAATATCCCACTGTATGGATGTACTATATGTTATTTATCCACTCGTCAGGTAATAGACATTTGAATTGTTTCTACTTTTTGACTATTATGAATAACACTGCTATGAGCATTCATGTACAAGTTCTTGTGTGGATATGTGTTTTCATTTTTCAGGTATGTGCCAAGGAGTGTGACTGCTGGATTCTATGATAACTCTATGTTTAGCATTTTAAGGAACTGCCAAACCATTTTTCAAAGTGGTTGTGCCATCATACATTCACTAGCAATTTATAAGAATATCAATTTTTCCATACTTTCGCCATCACTTGTTATTGTCA
The DNA here is from genome assembly GCF_002776525.5 of Piliocolobus tephrosceles. Taxonomy (NCBI): domain Eukaryota; kingdom Metazoa; phylum Chordata; class Mammalia; order Primates; family Cercopithecidae; genus Piliocolobus; species Piliocolobus tephrosceles. The sequence goes on along the minus strand of NC_045443.1, from coordinate 69,549,865 downwards.
GTCTTTTACATTATAACCATCCTTGTGGATTTTAAGGGGTATCTCATTGTAGTTTAATTTGCATTTCCTTAATAACTGATGATGCTTATTAATCATTTGTATAGCTTCTTGGGAGAAATGCCTAACACTTTATCCATTTTAATGGGTTATTTGTTATATTGTCATTGGATTGTAAGTGATATTTATGTAATCGGGATACAAGTTCCTTATCAGATATATGGTTTGATAACATTTTCTTTCATTGTGTGGATTCTTTTAACTTCCTGATGTTATTATTCATACCACAATGTTTTACTTTGAATGAAGTTCAATTTATCTTTTTTTCCTTTGGTTGCTTGTACCTTTGGTATTGTATCTAAAAAGTCAATCATAAAGTCTAACTCCTAAGTTTTCTAAGAGTGTTATAGTTTTATCTTTTTACATTGGGATTCAATTTTATTGTTATGTCAATTTAACATGTCTAAGCCAATACATTAAGTCTAAGCCAATGAATACATACACGTTCATTAAAGAAAAATCAGAAAATATGCATATGAAAATATAATAAAACAAAATACAACCATAATTCTATTCATCCCAAAACAACTACTTCTAGCATGCTGGTTTATACTTCCAAACCCTATTTTCTGTATATATATTCTAATTTTTGTGTATATATATGTATATGTACACATGTATACATTTTAGTGGGATTACATAATGCACACAGTTCTGTAGACAGGTTTCTTTCTTTGATATATTGTAAACATATTTGCATATCAGTTTTTTGGATTTGGCTTTTCTGAATTTCAAGTGTTTTAGCTGCATAAGAGCAAGTAGCTGTGATAATCAAAAGAAATAATGTTATAAATACATTTTGTAAGACTTCATCTATAGAGTGAATTAGCTTTATTCTATTATTGTATTAAATTAGTCTTTTTTGTTAAAATACTTTCTCCAAATACTCTATAAAATCCCTTATCACATTAGAATATTAAACTAGTAAGTTTTTGAAATACCTATGTCTCCTAAATTCTTCAGGACTAGCAGTCTATATAGCTTTGAGTCCCCGGGGCCTGTCACAATTCCTGGACCAAAATAGTGACGAATAATTGTTGGAATTAATATGTATTATCAACACCTCTGAATATTTTAGAAATGGTACAGTTGTTCTTTGATCACTGATTAAATTATCGAAAGCTTGATGAATATATGTTTACAACTATTATATCTTCCTGATACATTGACTATTTTATAAAATGTTCCTCTTTATCATTAGAAATTTTTTTTGTTTTAAAGTCTACTTTATCTAATATTAGCACAGCCACTTCAGCTCTTTCATGGTTACTTTTTGCACAGTATATATTTTCCCATCTGTTACATACAAAGTAAGTCCCTTCAACCAGAACTATGAAGCCCTTCATCCTCATGGCTCGCCTTCCCTTTGGGCAGAACCTTAGCACCATTGCAACAGAGCTGGGAATGGTGGTCTCTAGTTTTCTCTGATTGCCACTCCTAGCGTGGAACCTCTGTCATCCAAAAGAGCTAGAATGGCAAGCAAAGCTTTGTCTAGAAGCAGGAAAAAGACAGAGAGTTCCTGTTTGCACATTGTTCACCTGACTCATTGAGTTCCCTTTAAGTGTGAGGAAACAAATACTGGAGAAAGGTCTAGGAGGGTGGTCGAATCAATGGATAGGCATCAATTACATGGCCAGCCAGCTGATAAGGTCCTAAAATTTCATTAGTTTTGAAATAAAGCAACACTGCTTTTGAAATTTTTTACCTTATGAATGTTATGTTGAGATTTAGGTATTATGTGTATGAATCAGAAAGTTATTATGACTGATTTAAAAATACTTGAAAGAAAAAGGAAAAAGAAAATAAGTTGGTGTCAACCCTCACCATTAAGATTATCTCTACCTTTGGTTGTTTTGACCACACTATTTAGAAAACTGATAGTAATGAAAAATGTTTCTTATTCAAAGTTATGCAAATGATTCCTGTTCATACAAATGCAAATAGACTTTGTCCAAAGGAAAATATAAATTTTTGAAAGTTAAATTCTCCTTTTAACCAGTTGTAACATCTTACTGGTTCTCATTAATTAAAAAGTTAAATAAAATTTTTGACATATATTCATTTCATATTTGTAGGAGTCATAATTTTCTCTTTTTAAAAATATTACCCATTAACACAAATATTGAACATTATTTGGGCAACATTATTGCTGTTACCCTGATCTTTCTGTCCTTTATTATTTTTCTCTCCTTTCTTAACCTTTCTTTTCTCTTCACTGAGCTCAATCCGCAGGACAAGAAATAAACAATAGCAGACACATTGAACATAGATGATGCACAAGGGAAACAATGGAGATCATCATCAGAATACTGTCATGTCAAGAAGAAGCCACGTTACTGAGAAGAATGTTACTAAAATTTTTAATGTCATACACTAAAGGTACACACACTCAAAAGATGGGTAAGCTACTTTATCAGAAAGTAGGTAGATAGATACATAGATAGATAGATAGATAGATAGATAGATAGATAGATAGATAGATCTATTTTATAGAACTTGCAATCTTTGTGGTTCTAGATATCACAAAGCTCATATTTAAAAATATTAATATTGAAATTTTAAATAGTTAAGGTTTTAAAATTAACTGGAAAAAAATCCATAAAGTGTTCCCCTTGCAGTTATCATAAATTTTCAACCTCTTAAATAATGTCCTTACCATTTATTCTTTTTTAGGCTTCAACCATGTCTATGTCTTGGTCCTGGAACATTTTTCTCTGATTTTCTTAACCAACAATTCAGTGATAATAAGCATTCAAACAGCATGAAGGATTTAATCAACACTTGCATAAATGCATCAGAAAACACACTGTATAAGCAGAGATAAACTGTAAGCAAATATGTACTGTCTTTGTAAGCCATAATTTGTTTGAAAGTAAGTTAGTTCTAGAATAGAGCGTAAAGTAGTTATTTTAACCTTAAGTGAAAGCAACTTGTCTCCACCTCTTACCAAGTTGAATCTTAACAGAATAAGCATGTTTACCCCTATTTTAATGTAGCAAGAATCTTTACAAAGAGAAATCAGATCAGTGAAGTAAATCATCAAATACATTAGAATATTAGATGATCCAAAATCATCTCTATCTTTTCCAACAGTTAAATTAATTTGTTTCCTTGCCTTGGCATTTATGAATGTTAATTTAATCACACAAACTTAGACCTCCTGTGAGAGAATTTGAAACCACATTGTGAACATGATTTTCACATAGGGTTTGTTCCTTTTTCCCAAGTTAGAAAATAAAATTTAAAAACTGCATGCTTGTATTAGACCCTAGGCAAAATCAGCATAGGCCTGCCATCTCCCGTCACATTGATTCAGGGCTCTGGGGAACCATGTCACCATCTGGACGGGAGTGCATATGGTCAGAGGGAGGTCTGGGAGAGTGTCCTCAAGAAGACCCCAGCTGGCTGAGCAGCCACCTGTTACTGAGATGAGCGAGGGCAAAATAGATCATATTCATCACAATCCATCTGTTTATAATCTCCAAATATTCAGTCCTGCCATGGCAGGGTACAGCTTCAACAGGAGAGGACTGACTCAGAGAGACCAAGACCACAAGTCCAGCTAAGCAGAAGACATGTGGAAGATCCTCTATGATGAGAAATAGACAAGGAGGGAAATCTGAAAAGGTCAAGAAGGCAGGGGTAGCAGGCTCAGAGCAGCAGAAAGGCAGGGATTATCCATGGCGCAGGAGCCTAGTGAAATCATAAGAATAGCATTGATGAACAGGGTTGGGGGTTTCAGACTCTTAAGAAGAGTGGGATGTTTTAACAACCTGCTGAACACAACTGTCTCTGGATTCAGAAATGTTGATCGTGGCTTCAAGACGGGCATATACACATGAATTAATTCAACTCCTGATTAAGGCATGGATACAGAATCTAGGATTCATTGATATTTTTCATGGCAAACAATAATAGTTAATAATAGTCAATAGGTATATCGCCCTTCATAAGTACTATGCGTATATTTACTAATTTAATCCTCATTAAAACCCTGTAAGATAGATACTATTATTATTCCCAATTTGAGGTTCAGAAACAAAATGGATGCAGAGGATTTTAGTAACTTGCCCCAATCATATAAGTAGTAGAGCTAGATTTGAAACCCAGCATCTGTACTCCTAAGCACTACTGTTTGCCACTCCCATTCCTTTTACTTTCCAAGAGGCTGCAATGACTGAGTTCATCTCTTCCTATTTTATACTCTCATTTCCCTGTCTAACTTGTTTTACCCTGATTTTCCCTGTCTCTTATATCATGAATATTAGGTTGGATATTCATGTGGAACCTGAACAATGACTGCAAATACATGAAATGTGCCCTGCCCCTCCTCCTCCGAATCCATTTGTTTAAGCTGAAATGAGGAAGGACTCTTGTTTTAGGCTAAAGGGGAGATTTGACTCTTGAGTGTCTAAACTGTGTAAAGGGTATGAGGGATGTGTGTGTGTGAATGTGTGTGGTGTGTGTGTGCGTGTGTGTATGTGTAAAGGGCAGAGGGTGGAATATGGAAGGTAGAAATTAGCGAACAGCTGAAGGTTGAAGGTAGAAGCTAGAAAGGCTGTGTTTAAGAGGAACTCCATGAGACTTACGATTTACACAGGCCTAGTAGACCCCAAGGGCTAAAATGTGGGACAGTTATGGAGGGGGCAACAGAATGGACTGAGATGCTCAGCATGGCATCAGCACCAGCGACAGTGCTGAGACACTTCCGACAGTGACTCATGAGCAGCTGACATCAGAGACAAAAGCAGATTAATGGGATTCTTCTTCAGACGTTATGAGAACCCTCCCAGAGATGTCTCTAAATAAACAGCGGAGATTTAAAATGGAAGAAGGAAAAAATTGATATCCCACAATTGTACAGAAAAGTGCTACAAAGCAGCAAAATACAGGTATTAATGTTAATGTGGCTTCACTGCTTGCAGAGAATGGTGAGGCCTGCAGATATCCTAGTTTGCTGTATACAAAGCAGTAGGGAAGAGTAAGTGCAATGCAACATAAACCATCCTGTTTGATCATGTCAAGCACAGCTGCTGACATACTCTACTAATAAAGGGCAACACAGACATTTTACCAGTATAGCTTATAATCTATTGGTGCCTTTTTTGTTGAGGTTTATTTTTGTAATCATTGCATAAATATTGAATTCTAGCCATACATTAAAGTTGCTGTCCTTTTTGTTAGGGAATTCTATCTCTTATTATGCAACTTTTTTGTGCATTTTTTTTCACTAGTATTGACATATGGTACCCAACCCTGTCACTCTAGACAAGGTTCGATTCAAGTCCTAAAAAATTCAACTGTGACCTTTTAGTTGTCCCACTGAGCTTGTGCTTTTTTGTCTGCCTAAAGTCAGATTCCAAGGATCAGGTGACATGGGATAAAAAACAGAATAAGCACTTTTGATGTAAGCTAATGTGACTGGACCATATGTAATAGCCCTGCTGTCCTCCCATTTTCTATTTTGCACTATCTTTCCTGGTCATCAGCTGTAACAGGCAATCTTAGGGGGGAAGCAGCCTTTTAAAATTTCTCAAAAGGATGAAGTATGAGCAGATGTCCAAGAGAAAGATAAAATAACATTGCAAGTAAAATGTAGAGATTTATTGATTCATTTTAGCAAGCTGTAATAGAAAATGTTGAGAACCTTAGAGTACAACACTAAAAGAGAAAAGTAAGAAGTCTTATTTTCATCCCATTGTCAAGAAATCATGTAGGTCCAGTTGCTTTCAACAAGTTTGTTTCTTTACTTTGAGTTGTCATTAGTGTCCAGTTCAATTCATCATATGCAAAATATTTTCTCCTATATATATTATTATATGCAGATAAACATATTATATATTAGTATTTACATGTTGATTTGTAGAATGTAACATTTCATGTTAAAATAAAGCCGTTACACACAAAGCAATATAATTATGTATTAATAATTCTTTTTTAACATTTTCATTTTGGAACAGTAATAGAATAATTACCCCAACAAAATAGAATTCCATGGGAAAAGGGATAATATGGAAACACAGTCCATATTTTTCTATTAAAAAAAGAAGTAGATGGCTGGTGTTGAAAAGATCAGCACTTTCTATATATGCTGACAGATGTACAACCAACAGGACATAGATAACCTGCTAACAGGAATTAAATATAAATATGCATTGAACACCTACTATGTACTAGGCACTATGAGGTTACTACAAGTAAAGTTTCTACTCTATGACTAGTGAAGAAATAGACATGTAAACAACTAATTCAAATGCAAGACAGAATTGAATAATAATCAGTCCTGCTGGATGTGGTGGCTCACACCTATAATCCTAGCACTTTGGAAGGCTGAGGCGGGCGGATCGCCTGAGGTCAGGAGTTCAATACCAATCTGGTCAACATGGTGAAATCCTGTCTCTACTAAAAATACAAAAATTAGCTGGGAATGGTGGTGGGTGCCAGCTACTTGGAGGCTGTAATCCCAGAAATCCCAGCTACTTGGGAGACTGAAGGAGGAGAATCACTTGAACCCCGGAGGCGGATGTTGCAGTGAGCCAAGATAGCACCACTGCACTCCAGCCTGTATGACACAGCAAGACTCCATCTCAAAAAAAAAAAAAAAAAATCAGTCCTTTGGCATAATGAGGTATCATGCCACACCTGTTAGGATGGCCACTATCAAAAAACAGAAAAATCACAGGTGCTGGTGAGGATGTGGAAAAATTGAAACCCTTGTGAAGTATTTGTGGGATTATAAAATGGCACAGCTGCTACGGAAAACAGCATGGAGTCTTCTGAAAAATTAAAAATGGAACTACCATAAAATCCAATAATCCCATTTCTGGGTATATATTCAAAAGCATTAAAAACAGGATCTCAAAGAGATATTTGAACATCCATGTCCATTGTACCATTATTCAGAATGTGAACGCAACCTCAATGTCTATCAATTGATAAACTGATAAAGAAAATATAGTATGGACATACAATGGAATACTACTTAGCCTTATTTAAAAAAGGAAAATTCTGTCATATGCCACAACATGAATGAATCTTGAAGATATTATGTTAAGTGAAATAAGGCAATGACATAAAGACAAATATTACATATTTCTACTTACATGGGGTATCTAAAGTAATCAAATTCATAGAAAAATAAGGTAGAATAATGGTTGCCAAGGGCTGGGGGAAAAGGGAAATGGAGAGTTGTTTTTCAGTGGGTATAAAGTTTGTCATGCAAAATGAAACAGTTCTAGAGATCTGCTGTACAATGATGTACATATAGTTAACAATATTGTAATGTACACTTAAAAACTTTAAAAGAATAAGTTTATGTTATATGTTTTTTAGCATAATAAAACGTTTTCTCAAAAAAAGAAAAAGAAAAAAAAACAGTGCTTTGGCACATGAAGGGAAGGGTGAAGGGAAGAGTACTAATTCTAATTCAGAGGATTATAGCTTCAGAGCCATGGCAGCATTTGACATGAGTTTTCAATAGTGAGTAAAATTTTGATGTACCAAAGAGGATGGAAAAGCATGAACAAAGACCCAAAGTGGAAGTTGGAAGTTCACGGATTGTTTGAGGAATAAGCAGTCTGAGTGGCTGAAACATAGGCTATGGAGGGATTAGCTCAGACCATTTATCAAACAAGTTCCTTGAAAAGACAATAACATCTTTTCCATTATCTGCATCAATTTACAGCGATTTTACCAGCACACAATGTTATTTTATATCCTCATTGTAAAAATATTATCCATCATAGTTTATTTAGCACCCTTCCTAGAAAGTGTGAAAAGAAATAAAGATATAACTCCCCAATGCAATCCCTCCCCCCTCCTCCCTCCCCATGATAGGCCCCATTGTGTGATGTTCCCCTTCCCGAGTCCAAGTGAGCTCATTGTTCAGTTCCCACCTATGAGTAAGAACATGCGGTGTTTGGTTTTCTCTTCTTGTGATAGTTTGCTAAGAATGATGGTTTCCAGCTGCATCCATGTCCCTACAAAGGACACAAACTCATCCTTTTTTATGGCTGCATAGTATTCCATGGTGTATATGTGCCACATTTTCTTAATCCAGTCTGTCACTGATGGACATTTGGGTTGATTCCAAGTCTTTGCTATTGTGAATAGTGCTGCAATAAACATACGTGTGCATGTGTCTTTGTAGTAGAATAAAACACTACCCAAAGATTCAGTACAATCCTTAAGCAAATTCAAATGGTAGCCAAGTGTGGTGGCTCACACCTGTAATCCCAGCACTTTGGAAGGCTGAGGCGGGCAGATCATTTTGGGAACAAAATGTAAATGTTGCTTCTAAAAGAGATTCATGAAGTTTTTTGTTTACTCTATGTTTAATTATTTGCTGAGTACACTTATTGAGATGGGAATTTGAACAAGATCTTTGTACTTGATTAGAGGGAATAAAAACAGCACATTTATCAAAAAAAAAAAAGAAAAGAAATAAAGATGGTAAATCCACTTAATCTTGACCTTTTTGCCTTTAAATTTTGAACAGCTGTTTTTCATGGCCTGCCATAGGACAAAGCAACTCAACCCAATAAACATAAACATTGAAAATACTAGTGAGGAAGAAAAGTATATAGGAAGCTCATTATATAGTTTCTGATATATATAAGCATACATTTTGGTATTGTCAAAATCTTTTACTCAAAGATAGTTATTGACCTTAATGACCCAATCTTATTCCTGTCTAATTTGACAATGATGCTGAGAATTTAAATAGAAAATGGGGAAGACATTGCAAGAAAAGTAATGAATTTAAATTTGGACATGTTTGAGATGCCTGAGGACATCAGCTGGAAATAATTAATCAATTAAATCAGGAGTTTTGAGCTCAGGAAAGAATTTGACTAGTAGGAAAAACATAGGGAGGCATCAAACAAAGAGTGATTGTTTAATTTATGATTTTATATAATCACCCAGGGAGAATGTGTAAGAGAAAAGAGGTAATTCATGTAGAAAAAAATAACAGGAAACACAGCAAAGGAGGGGTGGATAGGAGAAGATTCAGGTAAATTGAGAGACTGAAGGTGAGTCAGAAGTGAAAAATACCCTGGAAGCAAAGAGATGGGGTAATAGATGAAGGAAAATGTGGACGAGAGTATCAAATGCTACAGCAGCCATGGAGGAGGAAAATAGAAATATACTATTGAACCTACGAATTATATGGCTACTTTGCTAGAAAAGAAAGACTGAGTAGACTAGTGAGTCAATTCAAGAGTGTATGTTCAAAAATATAACAGAAAAAGCACGGCTCGTTGGTCTAGGGGTATGATTCTTGCTTTGGGTGCTAAAAATATAACAGATTTGATAACCTGAAACCCTCCCACAGGAAATCCTAAGATATCTGGCTACGATTTAACATTTTTGAAATGCATTACTCAACTCAGAAAAAAATCAAGTGAAATAATCAGGTGCCAAACAAGATTCCCCCAAACTACCATGTAATAACATGGAAATCCTCAAAACACATATAATGACATAAGCTGACGCTATAATTGGGAAAGCGAGGATGGGTCAAAGGGAGAGTAGCTAATCTTACTATTTTAGGACTTGACACACACAAGGAAAAAAGAATGTGTCTGATCTATGTATGTGGAGACTTGCAACCAAGATACCCTCATAAACCCTAGATCTTAGAGTTACATGATCACTTAGGGGTATAATAGAAAAAATTTATTCACTAGTACAGGCAGATGGTAATTGACTTTAACTCTTCCTGAGCTCCAAGTGAGTAAACAACTAAGAAAGTTTATTAGAAACATCACATACCAAAAAATAGGCCTGTGCTGGTGTGTGGTGTTCAGAACCTCAGCGCCAATAAATTAATATAAAATAGCATAAAATAGGTTCAGGCTTTTGACATTCCTAGGACTCCTGAAATAAATGATTGAATTGCAGTGACTCTCCCACATTCTGCACAATTAGACCATTCTCTTTTTTGTTTTTGTTTTTGTTTTTTGTTTTTTTTTTGTTTTTTTTTTTGAGACAGAGTCTTTCTCTGTCACCCAGCCTGGAGTGCAGTGGCACAATCTCGGCTTACTGCAAGCTCCCCATCCTGGATTCACGCTATTCTCCTGCCTCAGCCTCCTGAGTAGCTGGGACTACAGGCGCTTGCCACCACACCCAGCTAATTTTTTGTATTTTTTTTTTTTAGTAGAGACCAGGTTTCACCATGCTAGCCAGGATGGTCTCAATCTCCTGACCTCCTGATCCTCCCACCTCAGCCTCCCAAAGTGCTGGGATTACAAGCGTAAGCCACCGCGCCTGGCCTAGACCATTGTTTCTCTCTTCTTTCTCTCTCTCTCTCTCTCTCATACACACACAAAGGTGAACTGAAAATAAGCATTATAAAAGAATAGTTCAATATGTGTAAGAGATAGCAAACTTAAAAACAGTTGGATTGGAACTATGAAAACTTGAGATTACAGAAATAAAATTTAAAAATATATAAAATATGTTTCAAATAATAAAAATATTAAATAGCTGAAACCCAAAGGAAAAATCTGAACACTATAACAAAGGAATGGGAAACATAAAAAAGAACCAAATGGAGTATTCAGAAATTTAATAATATAGATAAATATTTTATTAGAACAAAAGATTCTAAATGATACAATTAACAAATGTCTAACCTAATGGACATACATAGACTATTTAGAAGGGAAGTGGTATATTCTGAATTGCATGTTAGGATGGCTCTGCCTGAAATGGAACTTAGAGATGATAACGGTTTCAAGTATTGAATGGTCAGGATTCCCACAGGAAGTGGATGGCACATTCACATTAGAATAATTCCAGGAGGGTTTATATAAAAAGAAATTCATTTTAATGTTCCGAGTGGAGATAGCAAGCCAGAAAGGATAATGCAGAAATCTGGAACTAGAAGTGAAGCTAAAACCAATCTTAGGCCCAAAGGGACATCAGCTTCCCACCGTAGAAATAGGAAAATAATGTTTGATTTCCTAAGCTATATTAATTACTTTACCCCTATAAAAACAAAAATTAACTTAGAAAAGTATTTTTGAGAGTGAAATATACCAGGGATTATGCTAAATCCATATCATTGAAACTTCTCAACAACTCTATAATGTGCATTCTCCCTGAGGCATTTAAATGAATAAATACATGACCTTACTCTCCTTCTTTCCTCAGATCTCCTGTCAAGGCTCCCCATTGGCCAGAAAGAGGAAAATAAAGGACAAGGGATCTCACTGATAGACAAAAGGGGAATCCTAGCAGCAAAGAAACAAGAAGAACCCATGCATATTTAAGACCAAGGCCTACCATGGAGTTGGATGCAAATTAAAATCAAAATCTGATTTCAGTCATCTCACCAAGCAATCATCACGATTAACTGGCTTCCCATATAGGTTGCTTGCTGAAAGAGACAGTACTGTTGAGGCCAGTACAAATATCTCATCTACTCTGCATTTTATATTTGCACTCAAAATTAATAACACAGAGTTTTGGAATTACTAAAAATGGAAACTTTATGAACTGTTGATTATTTCTTAATGAAAATTTTGGTAGTAGCTTCCATAGTTTCATGAGTCTAACAACATAAATGATAGGATGTGGCTATGTTATAAGCAAAGACAGAGACCAGAGGACACTTTAGTCGGTTGTCAATATTTGAAAAAGCAGAAGATGTGGCAACACCAGGGCAGGGTTATTAGCTATCAGCTGGCCTAGTAACCGCTGCTTCCTTTAATGGCACATGCTTGGATCGGCATGCTCCATTTCCCTCCTGTGTTTCCCTCCCAACATGCTTCACTCACCTCCCAGCATGCTTTGCCCCCTTCCCAGCATACTTCACTCCCCTCCCAGCGTGTTTTATTACCTCCCAGCAAGCTTCACTCCATTAGGTTAACTACTTCACTCCTACAAGTATTTGAGGTGATCCCCATTATGATCCATAGGAGACTCTTCTCAGAGGTTCTGGAGCCTAGAGGAGTCCTCAAGTCACCTTTTGTGCAGGGGCAGTACATGAAATTGACTAGAAGCTTAACAGAATTAGGCTAAATTAGGGAATAACCGAACTTCAAAATCTTAGCCAAAAATATTGATCTCTCCTTATTCCAATTTTCTACTTTATTCTTTTGATAGCTTTCTGCCTCCCTAAAATTTTCCCAAAAAAAAAAAAATCTATAATAAGTATAAGTGATTGGATTTGGATCTTGCAACTCTGTTATTGGTTCCAGCTGTGGCAATTTCTTTTTATCCTTTAATTATTTTTCCTTCACTGACTGAAATTCCTTAACCTGGCTTATGAAGACTCCATGATCTGACCCTGCTTACTGCTTCAATTGTATCTCTTTCCATTCTTCCCTAGTTCCACTCCAGGAGAGATCTCCTAGAGAGATCAAAGAGACCTCCAGGAACACTAAGTTAACTAAACTAATACAGTTAATGACATATAGTACTCCAGAATTTTACCCCTAGCAATTTTTACATGCTGCTACCTCTATTAGGAAGTCTTCCTGTATCACTGTCCTACTCCAGACCTCTTGCTAAGGCTCAATTTAGCTCACAGCTATTCCCAAATGCTTCCCTGACCCCCACACCAACGAGATTGGTTTAGGTGCCCTGCCTTTGCACACTTATAAACATGCTGTACAATTAGCCCCATCTGTATTATATAAGCTTGTTTACTTTTTTGTTTTCTCTACTCGACAGTCAGACCCTTACAAACAAGACAAGCTGTACAAATGGCTAAGTTAATCAGTACCTTCAGCTTGATCTAGACTGCAAATTTGCAAGACTGCCTCTCCATTGTTCTACTAGGTGTTAACAATAAAACTTGAACCCTAAAAGTTATTTCTTCATTATATCTCCTTTTAACTTCCTGCATGTCCCAATCTAGCCGCAAAAGTAAACTTGGTAATTTTTATTTGTTTCCCAATAGTCAATACTAGCCACTTATGCTCAGGAAACATGTTTTCTAACTTCATAATAAATAATATAAACCATTATCAAAAATAATATTTTTGTAGAAAACATAACTCAAGATGAGATACAGTTTTCTCAGGCAACAGGTGTTTATTCTAACACACATCTTTTGGATTACTTACTAAATGGAGCCCTCTTATGATAGACTTCAAGTTCCTTAAATAAACTGAGGTTTGAACATTATATTTACAGACTTTCTTCCTTACTATCTTTTCTATACCACCTTCCCTCTCCTCAGTACATTCACAAATCCACAAACAATCCTTACTATACTACACAAACCTGTTTGGCTTTCAATTACAAGAGATGTCGGCTTAATGGATTGCGACTGACACTGTTCTTATTCCATTGGAGGAACACAGTCAATTGGAAATAAATCTCCAGCCACCAACATGCAAGAAATAAAAAGACTCTCTAGTCACTCTTTTATTCACTTGAGGAATATCTTAGAACTCCGTAAAACTACTCAGTTGTACCCTACATTCAGTTGAGAGACACACATACATCCCCACTAAAAAATGTACACATGCATATAATCACTAAAGGGACTCTAAAGAGTTCAAGCTAATTTCACCAAAATTGACCAAATGTAACACAAAGGAAAAGAAGCCTCAAATAAGCTAGCCCTTTAGAATTTAAATTCATACTAGGATCCAAACATGAAAATAGTGTGAGCTTCCTAATCAAAATGCACTGGTGTATAGAGACCAGAAGAATCTTCACATAATCCAAGAACTAAATGGCAAGCACCTAATTCACTGAATGAATAATGAACAAAGTAACTTAATTGAATTACCTGCCTCTTGAAGGCCTATCTCAGTTGCTGGAGTGGCATACTAGTTTACTATGTCTTTATCTTCTTTCTCTTTTTATCATGTCACCTGTTTAAACCACCACAGTAGCTCTTTAATATTTGTAGGAGTATTGGGGCACAAATATTACTTGGCATCTACAACCTTTCAAATTCTAGCTCCAATCTATATCACATTCTTATCCTCCATGTGGTCTTTTCTTTGACCCTTCAACATGCTACCACAGTTTGGCATAAATGGTTTCCAGGTAGGTTCACCAACCCAACAGGCTCTATCCAGGTAGTACCTGGTAACTCTCCTAGTCACTGGCACTCTACCTGTCTCTCTTTCCTTTTATTTCCAAATGCACTTAAAATCACAGGAAGTTAGAGCTGAGAGCAGCTTGACCTACCTATGTTGTGTCCAGTGAATATTTAAGCTGTTTTTTTTTTAAGCTCTGACATACCTCCTATGGTGATCTTTAAATGACATAATATGTAGGAAACTGTTACTCTAAGCACATAGTCACTCAAGTCAAAGGAAAGGGATGGTGACTGAGGCAACCTCACACTCACTGCTATGGTTTGTATCTATGTCCTCACCCAAATCTCATGTTGAATTGTAATTTCCAGTGTTAGGAGAGACCCGGTGGGAGATTATTGGATGGATTTTCCCCATGCTATTCTCATGACAGTGAGTGTGTTCTCATGAGATCTCTTGATTTAAAACTGTGTGGCAGTTCCTGCTTTGTTCTCTCTCTCTCTCTCTCTCTCTCTCTCTCTCTCTCTCTCTCTCTCTCTCTCTC
>NC_045443.1:69504348-69535248 GCF_002776525.5 Piliocolobus tephrosceles | reverse complement strand
CTCTCTCTCTCTCTCTCTCTCTCTCTCTCTCTCTCTCTCTCTCTCTCCTGCTCCACGTGGTAAGACATGCCTGCTCCCCCTTCACCTTCTGCCATGATTGTAAGTTTCCTGAGGCCTCACCAGCCACGCAGAACTGTGAGTCAATTAAACCTACTTTGTTTATAATTTACCCAGTCACAGGTAGTATCTTTATTGCAATGTGAAAATGGACTAATACACTCAGCTTGACAGAAAATATTTAGAAAATATCTGATCTACTCCAACCTTTCCATTTTACAAATGAGAAAATAAGAAAGGCCCACAGATATTAAGAACTTGCCCAAAGCCACATATCTAGTTCAGACAGAAAGAACTTTTTAGCCAGGTGCTCTAGCTTAGAATCCAGTGCTCCTAAAATAAAATTCACTATAAAATGCTAACCTGTCCATTGAACCATGAGCTGAAAAAGCAGGCTGTGTATGGTGTACCTGCAAGCCTTTATTATTCAACAAACATATATTGAGTGCTTGTTGTGGCCAAGAATTGTTCTAGATACTGAGGAATTATTACAGAAGTGAACTATATAGTATAATCCCTGTCCTCATAAAGCATATCCTTATTTTAAAATTGACAGTTAAATAAGGAACAAGCAGATAAATATATAATTAAAAATTGTATACACACAAGAGAAATGAAAATATATATCCCACCAAAACTTGTACATAATTGTTCATAAGAGTATCTTAATAGCCAAAAAAAGCAAAAACAACCCAAATGTCCATCAACTGATGAATGGATTTAAAAATGTGGTATATTTATACAATACAATATTATTTATCATTAAAAAATGAAGTATTGATACATGCTATAACATGAATGAACCTTGAAAACATTACGCTAAGTGAAAGAAGCCAAACACAAAAATGTCACATATTATATGATTCTATTTATAAGAAATGTCCTAAAAAGGCAATGCCGCAGAGACAGAAAGTAAATTCATGTTGACTAGGAACCACAAGGAGGGGAAAATGAAGAAGTGACTGCTATTGAGTATGGGGTTTCCTTTGGAGGTGATAAAGATATTTTGAAATTAGATAGTGGTAATGGTTGCACAACTTTGTATATATGCTAATAATTACTGAATTGTATATTTTAAAAGGACAAATTTGCAACATGTGGATTATATTCAATTTTAACAATAAAAGATGTAATCAGAACTCAGAGATATGAATAAAGCATATAGGGTATGGTAATAGAGAATAATAGAGGAATACCTAGAAAATATGATGGCCAGGGAAGGCCTCTTTGAGGAGGTAATTATTAATCCCATGCCTAAAGTGTAAGCAGGATCCAGATACACAAAGGAGGAAATGGTGTTCCTAGAATACGGAACAATATCAAGACCCTGAGGCAGAAAAATTTTTGGTGTGTTCTGGGAACTCAAAGTAGAAACAAGAAAGAGAGTAATACAAGAAGTTAGACAGGAAGGAATGAGTAGATCACCCAGAACTTATGGGCCATAGTAAACATTTCAGATTTTACCTTAAGTCTGAAAATAAGCCATTTAAAAGTTTTAAGCAAAAAAGTTACATCTGCTCACTCAGTAAACTTAATTATCATCTGCTATGTATCAAACACTGCTTTGTAATAGGAAGTACAGCCATAAAAAAATTAGACAAATCCTTTGCTCTCATGAAACTACTATTCTACTGAAGGTGTCAGCTATCCAGTAAATAAATAAGTGAACCATATTGTATGTGGATGGCAATGTGGGTGCCATAAAGCCAAGAAAGAAGGTACCTTTGTGGGTTGCCATTTTAAATAGAGTAGAATGGGAAGGCCTCACTGTGATGTGATACTTGAGCAAAGACCTGAAGGAAGTGAGGAAGCATGCCATGAGCATGTATAAGAAAATCTGAGAAGGAACTGCCAATGAGGTAGGAAGAAAATGGAAATTGTGATGGCACAGAAGCTTACTAAAGATAGTGTTTCAAGGATTAAAGAATGATCATTTGTGCCAAATGAGGCTACAACTCAGTTAAAAATGAGGCTAAACATTTACTGTTGAATTTTGCAATGTGGAGGTCATTGGAAAACTCTGATTGAAATAGCTTCAACAAAATAATAGTGGTGATCTGATTGGTGTGGACTCAGGGAGAATGGAAGAATTGGAGGAAATTAGGATAAATTACTATTTAGAGGACTTTTTTGTAAAAGAGAGCAAAAAATAGGGCAATATCTGGAGGAAGATTTGGAGAGATATGATCATAAATATGATACAATGGAAAGGGAAAAAGTGATGAAACCAGAGCGAGCAAGAGGGCATCTGGACTGATACAACTTAGTAACTAAGAGGAGATGCCATGTCACACACAAGTGGAGGGTTAGCCTTGGATGAAATAATAATGAGTTTATTCAAAATAATAGGAAGAAAAAAAGTGTTAAAATGGCATAGGTATAGATAGGTGGACAGATGTGGCGGTGGGAACCTGTGGATATAATTAAAGTGAGGTTTTAAGAGTTCATTCTGTACACAAAAATCAGTAGCATTTCTGTACATAAATAATGTTCAAGCTGAGAGCCAAATAGAGAATACAATCCCATTCACAATAGCTGCAAAAAAATAAAAATAAAATACCTAAGCGTACATCTAACAAAGGAGGTGAAAGATCTATACAAAGAAGAACTACAAAACACTGGTGAAAGAAACCATAGATTACATAAAAAATGAAAAAGCATGCTATGCTCATGGATTTGGAAGAATCAGTATTATTAAAATGGCTGTATTGTCCAAAATAATCTATAAATTCAATGCTATTCCTATCAAGCTACCAATATCATTCTTCATGGAGCTAGAAAAAACTATCCTAAAATTCATATGGAACCAAAAAAGAGCCTGAATAGCCAAAGCAAGCCTAAGCAAAAAGAGCAAAGTGAGAGGCATCACATTACATGACTTCAAACTACACTGTATGGCTACAATAACCAATACAACATGGTACTGGTACAAAAACAGATACATAGACCAATGAAATGGAATATCAAGCCCAAAAATAAAGCTGTACACCTACAGCCCTCTGATCCTTGACAAAGTCGACAAAAATAGCAAAGGGAAAAGCACTCCCTATTCAATAAATGGTGTTTGGATAGCTGACTAGCCATACGCAGAAGAATGAAACTGGACCCATTCCTTTCACCTTATATACAAAAATTAACTCAAGATAGATTAAAGATTTCAATGAAAGACCTCATAATATAAGAATTCTAGAAGAAAACCTAGGAAACACCATTATAGACATCAGCCTTGGGAAATAATTTATAACTAGGTCCTCAAAAGCAATTACGACAAAAAACAAAAATTGACAAGTGGGACCTAATTAAACTAAAGAGCTTCTGCACAGCAAAAGAAACTACTGACAGAGTAAACAGACAAAATACAGAATGGAAAAAAATATTTGCAAACTGAATCTGACAAAGGTTTAATATCCAGAATCTATAAGGAACAAAAACAAGCAAAAAAAAACTCATTTAAAAATGGTCAAAAGACATGAACAGACACTTCTTAAAAGAAGACATACAAGTGGCCAACAATATGAAAAAATGTTCCATGTCACTAATCATCAGAGAAGTGAAAAGCAAAACCACAATGAGATACCACCTCACACCAGTCAGAATGGCTATTATCAAAATGTCAAAAAACAACAGATGCTAGTGAGGCTGTGAAGAAAAGGGAAGGCTGACTCACTGCTGGTGGGAATGTAAATGATTTCAGACACTGTGGAAAGCAGTTTGGAGATTTCTTAAAGAATTTAAAATAGAACTACCCTTTGACACAGTGATATGGTTTGGTTGTGTCCCCACCCAAATATTATCTTGTAGTTCCCATAATCCGCGCGTGTTGTGGGAGGGATGCGGTGGGATGTAATTGAATTATGGGGGTGGTTACCTTCATGCTATTCTCACCATAGTAAGTGAGTTCTCACAGGATCTGATGGTTTTATAAGGGGCTTTTCCCTCTTTGCTTGGCATTTCTCCTTCCTGTTGCCATGTGAAGAAGGACATGTTTGCTTCCCCTTCCACCATGATTGTAAGTTTCCTGAGGCCTCCCCAGCCCTGAAGAACTGTAGGCCAATTAAACTTCTTTTCTTTATAAAATACCCAGTCTCAGGTATTTCTTCATAGCAACATGAGAACAGTTTAACACACCCAGTAATGCCATTACTGGGTATGTATCCAAAATAAAATAAATTGTTCTACCAAAAAGATACATCCACTCATAACAGCACTATTTGCAATATCAAAGACATAGAATCAATCTAAACACCCATCAATGGTGGACTGTATAAAGAAAACGTGGCACATATACACTAGGGAGTACTATGTAGCCATAAAAAGGAATGAAATTATGTCCTTCGCAGCAATGTGGATTCAGTTGGAGGCTATTATCCTAAGCAAATTAACACAGGAACAGAAAGCCAACTACTGCACGTTCTCACTTATAAGTGGAAGCTAAACAATGGACATAAAGATGGCAACAACAGGACTACTAGAAGGGGGAAGGAGGGGGGAAAGATTTGAAAAACTATTGGGTACCATGCTCAGTACCCCAAACCTCAGCATCACCCAGTTAACAAACCTGCACATGTACCCCCCAATCTAAAATAAAAGTTGAATTTTTTTTAAGTTCATTCTGGCTGCTTTATAGGCAATTGGGCAAGTGTGAAAACAAGGACCTCCATAAGAAGGTTGGTGCAGTAGCACAGATGAGAGGTCTT
Organism: Piliocolobus tephrosceles; assembly: GCF_002776525.5. NCBI lineage: Eukaryota > Metazoa > Chordata > Mammalia > Primates > Cercopithecidae > Piliocolobus > Piliocolobus tephrosceles. The sequence continues at coordinate 69,530,494 of NC_045443.1, read as the reverse complement.
GGTGATGTAGACTAAGGTAGTGACAATGACAACAAAGTTTTATTTTATGATTAAACAAGAATATATGTTATCTCATTCTGTATATCAACATCAATAATCTTTCTAAATGGGTATTTACACATTTATTTTTAAATAAATTCAAACTCTTAAATTATATCTCAGAGTAAAGAGAAAGAAAATTTTAATCTCCTATCACATGTATGGCTAGAAAATTACTTTCCCAAAAGTTTTTATGTTCTGTTGGGTGTTTATCAAATTATTTAACCTTATTACAACATGATATTCAGAAATCAAAAAACATGTAAATAATAGATGACAATATTTTTAATTACTCTTATCTCCCTCATACTTCCACCAGTTTCCACAATCATAGGTATGTGACAGGAATAGTTCCTGTGTTTTTCAAGAGATGTTACCTGTAAGTTACTGGAAAACATAGCTAGCTGATGGAAAGGAGGTGTGGATCCTGTTCATGAATTTTGAAAGAATTATTACCCAAAATGGAAAATTTCCATAGAATGGAGACTGAGAAAACATACCTCTTTATTTTTTTCATTTTTTAAACTCCACCATACTGTGGATTTATTCTTTCTGTTTCTTTTAAAGCTTCAACAACAAAATTATTGGTAATGATTTTGCTCTTTTATTTGGTCACCTGATGTGAAACCATGTAACATGCACAAAACACAAGATCCAACCCCCTACTTCCCAGTGAGGTTTGAAACATGCCTAGACTCTCTGGTAAAAAATAGGTAATTCCCAGTGAGGGAGAATGTTATGCTGTAAATAGCTGCCTCTTGTATTAATCTACAGGCTTTACTATTTGCTCCATTTTCTTTCATAAGATTAACATTTAAAAAGCCTCTTTGTCACAGGCTGAAATTGAATTGTGAAATGTGCTACTGAATAAATAATTTCTTCCTGAATGTTAATTACATAGACAATTACCCTGAAGTGTAATTTTACATAAATACAATGTTGGGGTTCTACAGATGCAAACAACTGCACAAATGCCTCCTCATTTGGAAAAAAAAACTTTTTGAGGTTGAAATGGAACATGCTGAATACATATTAAATATTAATCTGTATGTTTATGGAATTCATCAGAGGCTTTAGGGTGACTACACAGCTAAATCTTTATAAACACAAACTCTATTTTCTTTACATATTTATAACAACGGCAAAATTTAGTATGCTGATACTTAAAGATCCTAGCCAAAAATTTTAAATGAGACAATTTCCAATTATAAGAATCTGAAAATAAAATTTATCCAAATTTTATATTCACAATTTCTTTCAGATAAAGTATTCTATATGCAATTATCAGCTTCTTATTTCATAATGACGTGATGATGATGGTGATAAACTAATATTCACAAAACCACCTTATCCACTGGCTACAGCTAATAGATTTTTGGTCAAGACTACTTACTCCAATAAAAATTACAAATTGGATCTAGACTCCTTTGCTTATTGAAGATAACAACTAGCAAAATAGGTAATTTTTGAGCACTTACTATATACAGCACTCAATTAAGCCTTTCACCTGTGTTGTCCCTTTTAACATCACAGCAACTCTGTGGCATTCAGATCAGGAAACCAAGGTTAGGAGTTTTTAAAAAAACTTATTCAAGTTCATACCACAACAACTAAAAATTTAGATCCAGGCTTCAAATCCAGGTTTTGCTAACTCCAAAGTTCACACTATAAAGTAGATTCTGCTTTGTAATGTAGAAAGAAACACCTTAGAGTTAAGCCAGAGTTCAAACTCTGTCAGTGCTTTCAATCACAGCCTTAAATTCTCTGCCTTCTTTCTACTTTTGTAAATATTTATCCTGAATTGGCATTAGGTCTTGGTTAGATGCAGCATCCAAATAATTTCTCTTGATTATAACAGCAAATCAATCAAAGTATTGCTGCTATCTTAAAAGGGCAAGACAATTCATTGATTTCTATTTTAAACTTCGGCTTAAAATTTCTTCTTATTCAAAGTGTGATCTGAAGACCAGCAGCATCAATATCACTTGGGACCTTGTTAGAAATGCAGAAATTCAAAATCCACTCCAACCTGCTGAGTCCCCAGTTTCAGAAGCACTAATATAAATAATAGGTCCTCCAGGTTCACGTAGACTCTGAACTAATCTCCTCTAATATTACATAAAATCACTAAGAAGTTTTAAAAGAGTCATTTATAAGTAGTCAATATAAACTTCTAGCATTTGATAATAATGATGAAAGGAGGTCAGCAGATGCACAAAGTGAGATCCGGAAAGCACAGACCTTGTGTTTTGAAATTCCCCCAAATTTTCCAATCTATAAAGCTAACCCAGAAAAGCTTCTATTTAGAGACTTTTAGGCAGACATCTTTTACTAATGCTATTATTGCTGCTCAACTTCAGTGGGAGGATTCTGTTTTTAGAAAGTATTTCAGTCACTGATTTTAAAAAAATAATGAATAGATATAATTTTTGTATTATATTAAGGCTTGTTTACACTTTTATTCTGTAGCACATTTCGTCAATCACAAAATACCACGTTGACGTCTCCAAACATTTTTTATTATTGCTAGTTTACCTTTACATTTGTTTACTTAAACTCCAAAAGAACTAATATCTATACTCTGTTTTTTCCCTTTCTCAAAGTTTCTGAGTATTATGACAACAATAAAATATTTTAAGGATACATTATAATCCGTTACTGTTGAAACATTCTCAAATTTCCACATGTTAAAAGGCCCTGGTTAAAATTACCTTTACTCATACGTAAACAGCTGTCTGCAGAAGGATATTAGGAAAGACTTTCCCACCTATATCAGTCAGGATTCAGAAAGAGAAAAAATAAAATCCATAGTTACTAACTGAAACAAACATGGAAATTGTTACAGGGGATTATTACATGACAGTCTTTAGAAGGGCTGTGGAAACTGAAGGTAGTCTGAGATTCGTGAAATGACACCCAAAGTCTCATTCTAGAACTTGGATGCTATGAGAGATGCTGTCCCTGATACAATAAGACAGCTATAGAAAGAAGATGCTGGCTGTAGAATCAGGAAGCTACTGCAATAGCTTCTAGTTTCAGAATCAAATCACTTCTGCCATGATCTCCACTAACCAGTATTCAACAGAGCCCACTAAGCATTCTATAAAGGTTTTTGTCTGTAAGTGACATAGTACATGGTAAGACCAGTGTGTTCCATGAAAGTACAACCACTGTCTTTTACTTTTTTTCAAAATAAGTTGTTTATTCTGGCTCAATGTTGTATAGAATACCATAGCAGAGGTTGAAACATTCAGTGAGTCTACAGGTTATGGTGCATGCAGAAATATGGCAGCATCCAGATCAAATCCAGAATGAGTAACTATTTCAATGACAAGTTGCTGTCCCTTCTAAAACAGAAAGGGCTTATTTAAATGACCTACCATTAAGGTGGCTTCCAAATCTTTATATAGTATGGTGCAAATCACACAATGAGCAGGGCAATAGCCTGATCCATCTTGGTGAAGAGAACTCTGTTTTGGAGTCTATGAGTTACTTTCATCCCTGCCACCATGGTCACGTTGTTCATTTGCCATTGATTCCAGTGTGGCCGGGAAAGATAATAATGACATCTACAGGAAAAGTTGTTTTGTCCACAAGGTTACAGAAGATCTCTACAGAGGAAGAACTTTGGTAAATATTCACATGGATACAAACAATTTTACATTCTGGGCCCATTATTAGAAGTCTATTCACATATTTCTTCCCTAAACTTACTTATCACCAATCTTCCAACCATTTTCTTTCCAACATTCCTGAATTCCTTAGTTTCTTTCCCTGAATTGGTACTGAGCCATGATTCTGACCATTCAGACAAAATGGAAAATCACTTAAACCATTCAAATTTCCACCTGCTAAAAGAATCTTCTTTACCCATTATGTTCTAGGCCCACCTCCTCCCTGGGTAAAAATGCTACAGCAAGGCATTTGTGTACTGCCCAATTACCAGGCAGGGCTCCATGTAAACCAGACTTGAACTTTTTCTCTCTCAGTTAGCTGGTTGTAGAAAACGCTTCATGAGACCACAGGTGGGTTGATGGCAAAGTAACACTGCAACAGGAGTAGGTATTTTGGAAATGTGAGTCACTTGCTTTTACAATTTATTAGTGCCTACAGGCTTGGCTTAAGCCTGGTCGTATAGATGCCATTTCTACATGATGATGGAGTGCTGCTAGACAGACTTGATATTAATGCCTGACAAGGCAAAAAACACTCAGGTCATTATTGGAGACTAAGTTTACATGGTCAGACTTTCAGTGGGCCCCAGTAGCAAGCCAAGAGCAGTTTCTCAAGAGTAGACTATTTCTTACTTCCGAATACTACTTGTTTGGATGCGTGTAGTACATATTCGGGTAGGTGGGTGGGGTTCCTAAAGGTGTCTGCTGGAAGCTACATAGGACATCCCAACTATAGACACTTCAAGCACCACTGGATCTGCAGGCTCGTAAGGACTAAATGGCAGAGCTTTGCACTGAAGCTTCAACCAGCTGCAGTGTCTTCTCTTACTCCCACTCTCACCCAAATCTGATAGCTTTATGGGTTCCCTCAATAAACAGGTCAGAGAAGATTCCCAAATGTGGGATATGTTGCCTCCAAAGTCCAAAGCGACTCCCTAAGCATTATGCCTCCTTCTTAGAGGCATTTGGGGGAAATATGCCTTCATATCCCAAATCACTGGTCTCTCAGAAATTTCAACAAGGTGGCCAGCCCCTACATTTTTCTTTAAATTTTTCTTCCATTCTCAAATTACATATTTCATACTAGGGCATCTAGGGTACATGTTACTGCCTGTTTAGCAAGTCCTGCTATTATAATGTTAACACTAAAGTACATCTTCCTGTTTTCCTTTGGGATGGTAAAATATTGAAGAGTCTGCATATACAGAGAAGCAGGAAAGTTGGTGGGTTGGTATTACTCATGATATGACAGTGAGAGGGTGTTTTCTCTGAATAGAAAAGCATCTATCCATAATGTCCATCATTCCCCCCTCAGAATACCCATTTACCTGTAAGGTGTGAAATCTTACTATTTAAAATTAAAGTACATTCTTTAATATGAGTGATGTATACCCCTGAGTTGAATATAGTATTAAGCTGTTATCAATCATTTATACCTTAGTAAAAATTAGTTGATCAGATTTCTTCACTCTATAATATTTACTAGAGATCATCGCACTGAAGCAAAAAAGAATCTTTTTTTATTACAGGCAATTGCAGATGTTACTTCATGTATTCATTCTTTCTTTCCCTGCCTACCAAGTTTTTAGGGCAGCTACGTGAATATGCATTTTATTATCCTCATTTCTGAGAGGACAGAAAATGAGCAGAAATATAAATAAGTTGCTTAAATGGCAGGTCTGTCTCCAAAGGCCTTTCTCCTGACCCTCATGGGATAGGCATCTATCTGGATGGGGAAGATTCTTGCAGCTGGGTAGGTGGGTACCAAAGACACAAGGAAAAGGAACAAGGCTAAACTTCAGAAGTATGCAACTATCAATATGCAAGGCAAAAGTTAGCCATAGGCATGCTTTCCCCTTCCCTAAGTCTTTTTCAAAGTGCTTAATTTATTCTGATTTTTTTAAAAGTCTTTCACATATACAAAAAAAAAATCAGATTTCTTGGCATTTCTTGAAAGACTGGATGATGTGGCAGCACTAAGGCCCACATTTTCACACAGTAACATCAGCAAGAGCTAAGGCTGCCTCTGTAGATGAGTTCACATGCTAATTCACCACAGAACCCAATAGTCTGTTAAAACCCGGCCACTCTCTCCCATTAATGTAGCCTACAGTGCTCTTGAAGGCATTTAAATTTACTGTTACTCTCCCAACTCTACTTGGTACAGGGTTGGGAGAATACAGAAAAATAGGCAATAAATAATTTGGTCTGAAACAGATCTTGATAGCTGAGATACAAAAATACTATTTTCTGATTTGATGCCAATTGTTTTAGAGATACATTTTCACAATGGATTTACCTATTTAAGAAGAACTGAAAAATCAGTCTAGTTTTATTCCAAATGCCAATGCAATTGAAAGAGTTTACTCACAATTATAATGAATTTCATCTTGCTCAAGACTTGGAACTACTGATTACTAAATCTCTATCCCCAAAATCATACTAGCTTTAATTTGTTCCATCTCCACATTTGTTTTAGCAATTCCTCTGAATCATATGTCAACAATATATGCCATTGCTGTGTAAATTCTCTATATGGTTGCTTTGTTGAAGGGCAACATCAGGAACTATCACTGTTAATTAAGTTTATCAAACATTAACACATATGTTCCTTTGGCCAGAGTTTTCATCTGTTTGTTATGGCTATATTATCCCATATTTTCATATTAATTATTTCATATTACTTCCTTGGTTTAATGTATATAATACACCCTTAAACTGTTTATTTGTTTAAACTTAAAGATAACCTATTAATATATAATCTTAGCTACATTTAATCTGGTAATGCAGTTCAAAACGGTCGAAGGCAGTATATATCTTTCAATTACAATGTAAATCCCAGTTCTGCCTCTCAGAAGTTGGGTGTGATGTTCACTCTTATGTGTCAACTTGATTGGGCTAAAGGATGCCCAGATAGCCAGTAAAACATTATTTTGGGGTGTTTCTGTGAGGCTGTTTCCAGAAGTGATGAACATTTTCATCAGTACACTGACTAGAGAAGATAGGTAGAGGAAGGGCAAATTTACTGTCCCTCGCCCGATTTGAGCTAGGACATCAGTGTTCCTGCTTCTTGGGCCTTCAGACTTGAACTGGGACTGATACATCATGCCCCATCCACCACCACTGCCACCACCACCATCCTCTTGGGCCTCAGTCAGACTGAATTACACCATTAGCTTTCCTTGTACTCCAGCTTGCAAATGGCAAATAGAGACTTCGTGTGTGTGTGTGTGTGTGTGTGTGTGTGTGTGTGTGTGTGTGTGAGTTGTGTTTCTCTGAAGAACCCTAATACACTACATGACCTTAACCAAGTTACTTCAGCTTTCTGAGCTTTTATTATCTGTAAAATAAGGTAACAATATCTACCTCATAACATAATCACAAGGATCAAATGAAATAATAAGAAGGAAAATACTTCATGAACTGTTATGAATTAATCCTACGTGACTTCTCAAAGTTGCCTCAATAGCAAGTACTTCTTGTACTGAATGCCAAAATTCTGTTTCTAGGCTAGTGTACTACTTAGTACATGATGATATAAATGTTGGTAAGAGTACAGTTCCAGCTAAACTGTGAGCTTCTGAATACCTGATCCTATGCCTCATCCTTTTCTCTTCCACCATGCCTAATGCAGTTTCTATCATCTAATTGGTAAGATAAGCTGGCAACACAGACTCCTTATCCTACTTCCTATCAGCCAGGAGACTTAAAATCTAATGGAATCTAATTGGAACTAGTGCTACCCCGCCCCCAGGCCAATGAAGGAGAGCCACTTACAACTGCAGTAGTAAGGGCTTAAAAAAAAAAAAAGATCCATATCTAATAAAAAGTCAAAATCTTTTTAGTAAAATAATTATATTTGCAGATGTTGTTGTTTTGCAATGAGCAATGTCAATTACATTAATAGAAGAAATATACTTTACTTATTTCAGATAATACTGTGTTGTCTATGAAAAAAAAAATCCTTACCTTGCTTCTTCGGTGAAATTACTGAGGAAATCAACCACAACAACTGCTGGAGGGCAGACTGAACCAGGTTTGAAAAATCTTACTTTTCCCTAATGAATGGGGCAAAAAGCCATACCCTTCACCTCCAAATCAGATACAGTAAAGGCCTGAAGCTCTTAAGACACAAGAATAAATTGCAGGTGAGGGGAATAGAAATTGCCTTCTATGAGGGAAGAGTAGGGAACAAAACAGGGAAGAGGAAAGCAGACAGAAAAATATCAAGGAAAGAGAAGTCATTCAGGGGAGAGAGAGGATTTTTTAAAGCCTAATTAAAGGAAAGTTCTTCCTTTCCATACTACAGGAAAGAAAGGAAGAGAGACAAAACCTTCACCTCTGTTCTTCTTGATTGGTTCTAGTATTTTGAGACCCTCAAGATGCCCCATTAAAAAACATCAGAAACCTCTGCTGTAATTAAACATGTGCTTGGGCTGGGGAAGAAGCGGGGAGGGGAGGATCAGATACAGAATGGTAACCTTTCTGTAATCATCTTGCTCAGGCATTGGAAGAGAAGGAACTGGAAGGATGTTACCTCGCTACCAATGGATTACAAGAAAGAGTTATGCCTGTCCATTCAGCAAAGGAGAAATACAGGTGACAGCAGAATAGAAGACCCCAGGCACCGAAGACCTTCTTCCCCTAAGGGTAGCAAGAAATAACCTTTGGTGTTCTATAAGATATAGCATGAATAAATGAAAAACAACTAAAAATTCATTACGAATGAGTGACCTGCACAACCTTTGATTTTCCCTACTTGCTTATATTTGTGTTGTACTGCTTCTAGCTATTTTAGGTAGCCTTGGGTGTCTCCTAACCATTTATACTTTACAGATTAGTAAAAATTCAAGAACCAATTTGAAGGCTGATACACATTTTCCCCTGGTTTTTTTTTTTTTTTTTTTTTTTGAGTGAGTAGATTTTAGAAGTATCATCTAAAAAAAAATATAACAGCACTTTACAAAAAAATATATATTTTATCCAGCCCAAATCCCATAATATCAGGATTTTAAAATTGAAGACATTTAACTGTTGAAAAAATCCTTCATACTGTCATTATTTCTCTCACTTTGCACAGACAAACTGCAAAGTTTTAACTGCGGTTTGTGCATCACTTCTGTATGCTTTAGTCTAGACTAGACTCTAAACAGTCTACATGAAGAAGCCCTCACCTCTCAGATACACAAAGCCATTAACGCTATTATGGTGCATAATAAAGTTGATGCATATGAAATTACCAATATTTGACTATTTTGGCCTATTAAAAAAAATGAAAATGTCATATGGCTAAACCTAATATCGTGATCTTTGTGTCTGTACTTGACCATTTTATAATGTCAAATAAATGTTAGAACTATGACAAATGTATTCACAGCAATTCTGGGGAATTACATCTTATCTAAAGAAAGCATTTAATAATTCTCCACACATGAACTAGTGTTCAAGAGAAGATTTTACTAAGTGCTCCTTATCATATTCTGTGCAGTTTCTGGGAGTCTATATTGGGGCAAAGGGGGCTATTAAAATGCTAAACCTTTTAAATATCAAATCTTTAATTACATTCATTACAACAAATCAGCCTCTCACCAAATTAACTCAAGATTATCGGGTACATATCACAGTGTAATAAAGTTTTACTAAAGGTTAGTTAGTGTCTTAGGGATGGCTTGGTTAAAGAAAGAGGAAAGTTTTTCATCCAAGTTAAGTAATAGAAGTTATAAAGAGTTGGGAGACTCTCACAGAACCCATACTAAGAAGAAGGGTCAAGCTTCATGGCAATAGAAATGTCAGGTAGCTCCTTTTTCCACATTTTCTGCCAACTGTTTGATATCTCACCTCCTCTTCCCATATCGTTTCTGCTTACAGACTCCTAATTCCTATTCCTCCATAACATTGTCTTACAACACTGGTTCCAAGACCATATAGAGAAAATAAGCCTCTTCCCAGCCCCAGACTCCTGCTTTGGCCCATAAAACTGGACATTTTCCCTGTTTCAAGAATATTGGGAAGGAAGTGTATCTTCTCTTTACCCTCTTCCTACACTTCCTTCCCTGAGCAGGGTCTATCTGACTGGTGAGGCTGAGAAGAGCATCTTTGGACATGTAGAATCCAGGCTTTTCTTAATTCTCTTTCTTCTGGGGCCTGCCCTTCCTACATGGCTTGGGTATTCTCTCTCCACCAGGGTGGTATGATTGCTGTACAGAATGCTTATCCTGGCAGGTCTTCCTTTCAACAGGAGTGGATAAGGGGGAGGTCTGTGAAATTGTATCTGTTCTTTCTGCTACTAGAAGAAAACTTCAGCTACAGAGGTAACAGGTAAGAAGTCAGCCAATTTTGGTCCTGAGTCCAGATGATTTTCCAACTCACATTTGCTAATAGCAAAGCTGATATTTTGGTACAACTGAAGTCCTGAATCTTTTTCTTTAGCATAATTACTTGATTCATTCATTCCCTAACAACAGATCTGGGTCCTCCAGCTGTCCAGTTTGGTCTTTATAGCTCTTAATTCAAACAAAGGAAAGTGAGACAATTTAATTGGTTCAGTTTAAATCAACTGTCCATCCCTGTTGTGGACAGTTACTCCAGTTATAGCCAAAGGGGTAAGGTTACTTGAGCCTAGATCTACTTCTTCAGGAGAAAATGTGGGGAAAATTCCAAAGAAGGTAAGTTGGGTAGACACACTGAAAGTCAAAGGACTATTTTGATTTCTAACATTTCAGGGCTCTAAAATACCATTCACCTGTAAAGCCATTGTTATTTAATAAGTTCCACCTAATGCATTCAGTGACAGGATGGCTCTCAATTTGACAGATATAAAACATTTCTACCCAAACTCCACATTTAAAAGATGTTGGATATTTTCTACTTTTATTGCAATGTGTTTCTAAAAATTATGTCATAAAGTGGGTTGCCATTGAGCAAACTATAAAATTGACATAATAAGTGGGAGGTGTAGGCCACTGAGTATATTACAGCCATGTACAGAGCATAAAAGTTCAAAATTGATCAACTTCCTTGTCCCCATCTCCAAAATTGAAGTTATCTACCCAATAGCAAGCAGAGCAGCTAGAAATTTCTAGGCTTCCCCCCACAGAGACCTGCCCTAATGAAGACTTCAAAGACAGAATGATTGTAGAAACTAGTCTCCGGTCAATGAAAATCATGCTTCAAATCTTACAAATAGGTATAATATTCTCCAGTATATTATTAGCGTATAAATATATAATTTTAAATCATGCTATATATAAATAACTAGGTTTATAGCTTCAAATTAACCTAAAACTAATATGCAAATGATAATACACATTAAATATTTAATTTAAATTATTGTTGCTTGAAACTTTGTAATTTATAAAGAGAGAAGTGCGCTGGTTTGGTTAGCCTAGGGCCCTTTGAAGAAGCTGCACAAGCGAGTTGAAACTGGGGTTTTCTTTTTCTCTCAACAAATTCCAATAAAGCTGGCAGAGAAATTCAAAATCATTCTACTGACCTTGGAGATGAACTCAAAGCATTAAGCCCAGAGGTCAATAGAGGATTGTTGTTGATGCTAATGATAGGGCTTCTCTGAGTAGAAAGCATTTTGAAAGTCAAGGATGACCCAACATTTCTTTCCTTCAGTGAACCCTTTCTACTACTGAAATTTATTTACAAGGCACTGCACACCAGACACTTCTTAATTGTATACTGAATTGAATCCAAAACTTCAAATGTAGCTCTATATAACAAAACCAATGGTGCCACCAGGAAAAATAAGTCATCCATTCTCACTCTTCTTCTACCTTGTTATTCATTACCAAGAATCAGATACCTTCATACAGGACTGCCATTAACATAACAGGAAGCATAACAATCAGTAGGTCAGCTCTCCTACAGTCGGGGTCATTGAAGAATCAGACTCCTCCCATTTGTGGCTCTGCCAAGTACATGGGCCCTTATGTTCATCTGCATCCAACTTCAGAAGGAAAAAGTCAGTGGAGAAATATGCATGGAAAGTTTGCATGGGGTAGCCTGAAAAGTAACAATTATTGCTTTTACTCCATTCATTGGCTAGAACTCAATCTACTGGCCAAACTCAACTGCATGGAAAGCTAGAAAAACATAGTCTAGCTTCAGATCCAGGACAAAGAAACTGATTTTAATGAAGAGTTAAGGTCTCTGCTATAATATCCCTTTTCAAAAGGAATGTTAAAATAAGATAATAAACTCAAGGGTCTAAAATGACCAGTTAAGAAATATATAAGAAAAAGGGCCTGGTGGAACTGTCCAAAACTAGAGAACATTCCATGCCTAAAGGGGCTGGCACTATTTGAATCCAGCAAATTGTTGTTCTGAAAAATAGGGACATAGTATTACCAGATCTAATTTTTCAAGAGAAGGCAGGAATCTAGTGTTTTAAATGTTAATTCTTATTATAGTATTAAGATGTTGACAATTATTTAACGTTTTAAAAATAAGATGCAAGTCACACAAATATTTCTGCATGTCCTATTTGACTCAAGGTATCTAAATTGTAAACGGCTTTAAAATATATAACAAAGCTCTAAAAACATAACTTTTTTTTTAAAAAAAGCACACCTTAGTACCCTAATACATATTTGCATAGACTGAGATAATAAAAGAACAAATGAACTTCAGAATGGAGGCACAAGTATTAATGAAGCTGCATCAATTAATACCACCTAATCAATAGTAATTATTACTAGTAATATTAATTACTAATTATTAATAGTGATTATTTATTAGATAGTATTAATTGGCTACCATGTGCTACATGGATAGCACAACTTATTGTAAAGTAACAAAGGGCAGGGACTGCCTGTACCTTTATGAATCCCGTAAATAACTAGAAGAATCACAAGTAGACTCAATCATATTTCTTAGTTTATTAACTGTTTGGAAATTAGGCTGTGATTTGTTTGTTCATTGAACAAATGTTTACTCTATATACAAGATACTGTGTTAACTGCTATAGAGAAAATCATTCTGATTAAACTCTTCCCTTGAGGAATTTATATTTAATAAGGAAATAGTATAAGAATATAACTAGCTATAATATGAGGTCAAAAGCAAAAAAAGCCATACATGAGTTATGACTGTAGAGTTCGGACAAGGAAGAGACGGTATCTCACTGAGATGACCAGAAATGGCTTAATGAAGCAAGTGGTATTTGAAGGTGAGATGGGGATATGTAAAAATGGGGAGGTAGGGATGCCATGAAAAGCAAAAAGCATTAGCAAAGATATGTAACTTGGAAAAGTAAAGGTGTGTGTTAGGATAGTGGGTGACTGGAACATTAGGTGCCTGGAGGTGACAGGTACATTCTATAATAGTTCAATTTTTTAGTCCTTCAGTAATTTGTAAAATCCTTGAAACTCATCAGTGGAGATATTTCTCTCCCAATGGGACAAATCTATAACAAAACTCATGCCAACAGCTTATAGAAAGTAGGTAAAATGTTACTGATGTAAATTCTACTGACTTCAAAATACTGTTATTTGCAGTTGTTGCTTGTTTCTGTGTCTTATTAAATCCAGTATTCTTCTGATTTACTCACGATATACCCTGCAACAACTCCAAGTGTTGTCATGAACTTCTTGTACCAGAAATCTGCAATAAGTCAGGTCCTGAGCTTTCTGGTTACAAGCTGCTTTTATTACATCAGTCACCTCCTGTTCGTATTTCCAATAGGTGACATTTGCATGATTCCATCTGTCCAATTTATCTCTTCTCAAGGCCATATTGTTTCAGTGACATTTGGGAACCTTCCAAATTGTTCTTCTATATATCTTCAGTTTGTAGAAATTACCTCTGCAGTCAATTTCTCATGAGAAGTAATAACAGAGATATTTCTTTTGTTTATTTTAAAGAAATATTTTGATATTTCTTGCCCTGGATTTATCATTTTATTTGCTTTCACAGTTCAGATAAATCTGTTCTCAAGTCAATTTAACAGTGCTAGTCAAATACGTTATAATATCTTGTATTGAAGTTATAAATATTCTTCTTATGTATTACAATTAGTAGAAAGTGATAACTTTTAAACTGATGCCTGAGTGGGATAGATTCTGCAGGTATGTAAGATTTCTCATTAGCCATTCTGGAACTACTCCACTCAGCATGATAGCTACCTCTATTTTGATGTTCCTGCATTTCCATCCCTCATCAAATCTTGTCAAACCCACAGGCTACAGTAGTTTTGTTCCTCTCTATTATTGAGATATTTCTAGTTAGTAAAACAGTTATCAGCTTAGGCTCGTTTGTATTATTAGTTTGGGAAAATAAAATGTTTGGTCTATTGGGCAAGATTTTTAAAAATCAGTTCTTAGAGTTCTAAACCACTTTATGTATTGTCATTATTTCTTTTGGAATTTTAAATTTCAGTCTTGATATCAACAGTGCTGTTACCATTATTGTTATTATTATTGTTTTCATAATTATTGCTATTTATAATAGCAGTAAACTGTCTGATGATTCAATATCTGGACCTGAATATCCTAATACACAGTACAATATTCTACATACACCATCATGCTACCAAACTAAGTCAAAGTAAATACTTTCCCTACGTATTTTTCAACTTAGAAGCGTAGACTATTTAATCATAAAAGCTTCTGAATCATCTGTGAAGCAAATTTATCAAAGCAAAGGTGCAAACATTTCAATTAATGGTGCTCAATATCATAGAAATTGCTCATTTTCTGAATTGTATATTAAAATGATCTTTAAAAAACTATTTAACACTTTTTAAAATGTGTATTTGGCAATTATACCCCCAGACTTCTCTCTCAAAAAATATCTTTATTTGATGTATCTTGGATATTACTTTGACAAAATACAATATGGCATAAGGTTAGAAAACAGTTCCAAGTACTCACTTGTATTTGTTTATTTTTCCTCTCATAGGCGCCCCAATCATTACTTTCATAAGTAATATTGCTGGCTAATATAAATATATAGGCTCTAATGCCAGTTTATAATTTATTATTTTATATATTTGGGGAATAATTCCACAGCTATCTGAAGTTTAAGGCAGCCATGCAGTTTAAAATATTTATTTTTTAAAGGGAAAAATGTTTTATTGTCTAAGCCCACACCTTACTGTGACATTCTATAAATCTAGTTTTGTAGGAAAAAAAATAGTTTTTAGTCTTTATTCTACATATGTAGAATTTATAATACATATTTACTCATATGATAACATAGAAATTTTACAATTTTGTTCTTACTGGTCATAGTTTGCTAGACTGTAGTTTGGATTGTTTGGGTTTTTTTATTGTAACTATTTATTTGATCTTCAAAATGCCTGTGTTCAGTATACATTCCTAGATAAATGCCACTGAATGACCTGAATTGATTAGACTTCTGGTTTCAGGTTTTAAGGTACAATGTATATTTTCCAAACTGTATAAAATCAAGTCTCAAAAGTACCTTATTCTCATATTTTTTAAGCTAACATATAATATTATAGAATTGTTGCAAGTGGAAACCTTCCATGTTTGGTACTTTTGAAAGAACTATAAATATAAGCAATCCAATTTAGCAATGATAAATGCTGCCTTCCAAATTCCAATCATATCTGTCCTTAGTTATAGCAATTTCCAATAAAAAAAAAAACCTTTGGTGATGCTCCGACACATATCATTTTTAAGACCTAGAAATAAAGACCTGGACTAAGGCCAGTCACTTGAATTGTGGGGATAGCCATTCCAAGAATATCTTTTATAGTTATCACCGCTCACTTGTCGTCATGATCTATTGGACTGCCCTGGCTTCCTTACCAATGGAAAAAAAAAATTTATTTTCCATTATTTATCTTGTTCTTCTTGCATGCTTTCTGCCTCTCTTTAAGGTATTATTCAACTTGTTCTTCTAAATAAATCCACAGCAACCTTGGTATCAAAATATCAAAGTGACTATTTTAGTTTTTGTACTATCTTTAAATGAGAAGTAACTCTTTTGGAAGTAAAGTTTTCAGAGTTCCTTTATTATCTCTGAAACAAATGAAATGTGACTGAAAATTTTCAAACAAGTTAATGACCACTTGTCATTTAACAACTCAATCTCAATTGCTGCATTTTTTCCATTCTAAGATGACATTGGCTACACGTGCACCATAGATTTAATAACAGCTTCTTAGGAAAAAATCATACCACTACATTAATGCACTCAATTAGTTTTAACTAACTGAGACAGCATGCATTTACTCATGCAAATACCTGTCACCCCCTTTTTGAGTATTTTAGTATGGAAAGCACAAAGATAAACCACACAGAAAGACTCATTGCCCACACTCACAGACTCTAGCTGTCAGCTCCTTTAAGGTCTGCATCAGCTGCGGAGTCAGCTAGCCTGAGCTCATTCCCTTCCCAAGCCAGCCATATCTAGAATAAGTAGGGTGAGAATGTAAGCGGTGGCATGATCTCGGCTCACTGCAACTTTCTACCTCCCCAGCTCAAGTGATCCTCTTGCCTAGGCTTCCTGAGTAGCTGTGACTACAGGTGTGCACCACCACACCCAGCTAATTTTGGGGAGTTTGGGTTTGTTGTTTTTTGGGGTTTTTTGTTTTTTTTTTTTTTTTTTTTTTGGTTTTTTGGGGTTTTTTTCGGTAGAGATGGGGGTTTTACCATATTGCTTAGGCAGGTCTCAAACTCCTAGGCTCAAGAGATTCTCCTGCCTCAGCCTCCCAAAGTGCTGGGATTATAGACATGAGCCACCATGCCTGGCTGGACCAGAAATTTTAGCCAGACACAGGTGCTCTGACTGACAAGGTGGGCCATGGCCTTGGTAGGCCTGAATCACAGTTCTGTATGAGCCCAATTCTGCCTCTTCTTTTTTCCTTTCATAGGTATTAACCGCTAAATAACATCTAACACCCTAAACTCCATCTCAGCGTCTACTTCCAGAGATCCCAGCCTGCAATATATGTTCAGAGTTGATCCTTCTCCACAATCAGACTCTAAAATTCTTCTGAATTGCTTTTGCCATTTGAGGTTATTCATAGAATCATAGTGGCATGCTTATCTTCATAATTCACACTCATGATCTTGTTTACCTTAGTAATATTTACACTGGCAGTATACTTTTAATGGGCTGTACTTGTAAGTATAGGTGGTACATTAGGTAAAGAGTTAAAATTACTTTCATAATAAGTAACAAAAACCCAACTTTAAGCAAAAAGTTGACTTCATTGACTCTGAGAACTAAGAAGCTGTAACACTTTGGATGTGGAAAAGTCAAGGATGCAGCCGGGACTCAGGAGTAGAGCTCTGCTTCATTCTTCCCTCTGCTGACCAGCTTGTTCCACATGAAAGGGAGTCTTTCCAGTGACATCTACCTGCTACCACTGACTGCTGATCTTATAGATTCAGTCAAACAAAGAGAGTTACTTAATGCTGTCAAATCCTATGTTCAAAAATCCCACTGAGGCCCTTTTGCAAATACCACAGTAGTAATTTTTTCTGGTAAGGAAGGGAAATCCTGCAGCGTGGGACAACATGGCTGAACCTTTATGATATCATGCTAAGTGAAACAAGTCAGTCACAGAAGAATGAACAGTGCATGATTCCACTTAGATGAGGTATCTAAAATAGTAAAACTCGTAGAAACAAAGAATAGAATGGTGGTTGCCAATGGCTGGAGCCAGGCCAAAAAGGGGAATTGCTAATCACTGAGCTTGAAGTTTCAAGTATTCAACATGAATGCATTCTAGAGATCTGCTGTACAATACTGTGCCTATAGTGAACAAGACTATGTGATACACTTAAAAATCTATGAAGAGTAGATCTCAGGTTGTTTTCTTACCACAATAAAATAAAATTTTTTTGAAAAACATAATACATACTAAAACTTTAAAAAAGTATTGTGTGAAAGTAGAATTAAAACAAGATATTTACTTTGATAATATAGCTCCCTGTACATTATTTAGTAATAGCAAAGGGAAATATAGTAATATTACAGTGGAGAAATGAGGTGGACACCACCTTAATGAAATGACAAAGTTAATACCATCAATAATAAGGCAAACTAACATCCCATGTACTCTGATATGAAGCGCTAAGAAGGACATGGGATCATTTATGTAGTATTCTTACAGAAAAAGTATATTACTTAAATCTAATCATAAAGAAACATCATACAAATTCCAACTAAAAGACATTCTTCAAAATAATTGCTCTGTGCTATCCAAACATATCAGCTATGAAGGAAAAAAATAGGCTAGGAAGAGTTCCAGATGAAAAGAAATGAAAGAGAGGTGACAGCTCATTGCAGAGCATGAATCTGGATTGCAACATGAATTGGGAAGGAAAAAAATGATATAAGAAACATATTTAGGACAATTGGAAAATTTTGAACATGGATTAGATAATAAAATTGTGTTAATATTATATTCCTATTTTTGTCATTTTACTCTGTAGATTAGTTTCTGCTGTGCAGATAAACCACCTTAAAACTTAATAGTTTAAAGCCACAAACATTAATTCTTTCTCATGGTTCTATGAATTGGCTAGTAATTATATTCTGGGTGGGTTCAGCTGCAATGATATAGTCTAGATGACCTCACTCACACTAACGACACTTGGCTTGATGTTGACAAAGAGGATGGCTAGATGTCTCTCTTTCCCTAGCAGCCTAGCACAGGTTTGTTCACATGGTGGCAGACACATGCCCAGTATCAAGGGAGAGCAAGTCCCAAAGCACAAGCATTTTTTAAGCTTCTGCTTACATCAACGTTTAATATTCTGTGTCCAAGGCAAGTCACATGGCTAAGTTCAGATTCAGGGGTTGAAGAAATAGACTGGTTCTCTTGATAGGAAGGGCATCAAAATTACATGATAAAAGGACATGCATACAGGTATGGAAAGAATATTTAGCCATTTTGCAATGCATCATACTATAATTAAGAATATCCTTGCTCTTAGAAAATATACACTGAAGTATTTGAGGATAAAGGTATGTAATGTCTGCAACTTATAAACAGTTTAGGAAAAATTAATGTGTGTGTGTGTGTGTAGGTATGTGTGTGTGTGTGGGTGCACACAGAGAAAGAGAGGAAGAAAATGTAGCAAAATGATAACTGCTGAATCTACATGAAGGATATAAACGGCATATGGGACTTTTCTGTACCATTCTTGTAACTCTTTAAGTTTACAATTATTTCATAATAAAAACCTTTTTAAGTCCTATTGAAGTATTGGTTCCCTTCAATCACTGTAATAACACAAGAGCACATGCAGGAACAATGCGGATGGGATAAGTAGGTCCTTAAAGGAAGGTGCCAGGGAGGCTATTTCAAGAGTGTTCTATGTTCTGGGTTTTGGGTACTTTCCTATTTATTTAAACCTTATATTTGCATCTTTCTCCTGCTATGAATTATGTATCACAGGAAATTGTGCCATTTCTCTCCAATGTCAAGTGAAACCTTTAGTCAGATAACTGGTGAGCACCTGGATGGTAATCCTTTCCTACCCACTATCAGGTCACAGCAACCTCTACTAGCTTTGTGTCACTTTAAGGTCTGTCTATCCACAAAGTCACTTCATTTCCACTTTATTTTATTCTGTCCAATTGTGATACCAGATAATGATTGTAAATGGCACTGGGGTCCCTAAACACATATTTCTAATTATTAATATCTGAAGGCATTATTTTATTATTTGAGCATTATAGAGACAATAAAAGAAGTAGTTAAAATAATTTATAGCTCACTAGTCAGTAGCTCAAACATAAATACAAGAATAAAAAATTTAAATGCAATATACTAATAAAAGATAGTATTCTGACATAACTTCAATGTGTTTCCAAAGTTGACCACTAATCTCATCTCACTAGGGCAGCAGAGCCTTTGGGGGAATTTGTTGTTACACATAAAAGAGATCTGCAACCACATATGTTTGAAAAATGTTGAGTAAAACCAACATTAAACAGGTTCTGGTAATAAGCTAATTTATACTATGCATCTTCAAGAAGCAGTTATCCTGTGCAACTTCTAGTAAGCATATTTAACATTGGAACCATCTTCTCATGAAGCATCTTTGTAATCCTCAAGTTATTAGGACACTGATGAAAACTTTAGCTAGGAGTGGCCATGGTATTATCTTAGGTTTGGTTCTACTCTATGTCACTTTCATCTCCTGTACTTGAAACCTTGATATTTCCCACCCCTACTCATATTTGTGCCCATCTCTAATGACTACCAGTCATTGTTATATTGGTCGTATCCTTGAATCTAAACTGGAATACATTAACCATATTGCTCTATCCTACAGAGTCAATATAGTGCTGTACTGTAGGCACTATATAGGCACTACTTGTATGGGCACTACACAAGCAGACCTGAGTTAAACCTTAGTTGCCTCATATTTAAGATGAGAAAATTTTAAAAATGCTTACTTGATAGAGTTGCTTGGAGATGTAACGAGATAATACTTGTGAAAGGCTTAGTATTGTATCTGGCATGCAGTAAGTGTTGAATCAAGGTTAGCTGTCATGCAGTGTTCTCAATCTTTATGTCTGAAATCATACATAGGTCATACATTAACCAACTTCAGTTGAACCAGATATTCTGTCCTGTTTGTTACTTAATAGATGAATGAAGAGCCAAGACATTGGCCATGTAGCTTTCTACGTATAAGAGATATATTTTCCTCCATTTGTGCCTTTCTTGGAAGATACTGATGTGCCCTTACCCTGTCCGGTGGTAGAGATATGGCAGGTCCTTCTCATAAACTTACTCCGCTAAATGTCTAGAACCCTCTTGTGCCTTAAGAGTGTTATTGGGTTTGGGGAGAAAGCATCCTCACAGGGCAATTGAACAGTGGGCATGTAAAGACTCAAGGCTCATGTAGTATATTATCCCCACTCATTTGACGACTCTGAATGTGGGCAACTTAAAGTCTCACAAATTCAACAGCTGGAAGACTGGTGAGCAAGTCTTCAGGCATTGACAGGCGACAATATGAACCATATAATGATAGAACAATCAGTAGGAAAGCTCTTGGGGAACATAGGCCATAACATTCTTAGTCACTAAAATACCCTCTTCTGGGAGCTATCCCACAGGCAGTGGGCTTGTGTTGGCTCCTTGGTCCCACTTAGTTCTGTAGCATGAGAAAGGTATCCCTCTCTTGGTACTTCTCTCACACCATTCACTTGGCAACTTCTAGACAGCAACACAAATATAGTAGCACCCTCAGAAATGGACCAGAACATCTGGACACAGTCTTTCACAACAGGCTGTACTCCCCTCTTTGTGTCCACCAACCTCCCCTAACCAGAGATTCTGCTGGGAACCTGCTAGCCCGAATGGAGACTTAATATAAATTAGAAAAAGGCCCTTTTCTCATTATATTTTCCTACCATCTATCAGATAATCCTTCAAATAAT
The DNA here is from genome assembly GCF_002776525.5 of Piliocolobus tephrosceles. Classification (NCBI taxonomy): domain Eukaryota; kingdom Metazoa; phylum Chordata; class Mammalia; order Primates; family Cercopithecidae; genus Piliocolobus; species Piliocolobus tephrosceles. The sequence continues at coordinate 69,509,396 of NC_045443.1, read as the reverse complement.
TTTTTAAGCCTAAGCTACATTAGAAAGAGCACTTCTTGCATTTACACAAAGCAGAGTTAGAACACTTGTAAGTGAGAGCCTTACAAGTGTCTTTTCCCCTTTTCTTTAAGCTTTGGACTAACAAAACTAATCCCACTATTTTTTTCTTGGACATTTAGATAAGGCCTCTTTTTCTAAAAGATTCCTTCCCTACATCCTTAATTTTCCTTTTGAGGAGAATCTACTTTTGGTGGCTTGAAGATGAGAAAGGAAACTGAGAGAAGAGCACAAGTTAATTTATATCAAAGAATTCTGATAATATGCACATCGAAAAGGGCCAGTAACCCTTGCTAAAACATGTGGCCACTGTTATGATAGAAGAGAACTTATTGATCTCCTTAGCTTTAGGCAGAAGTAATAACTTCTTGGTTGAGTATTATCTGGAGGATTCTTTCCCATTACCCAGAAGCTCTCCGAATAGATTAGCTTCCTGGATATCTATATAACACCCTGTCTCCAATTATCAAACGTTGCTTTCCTACCTTCTCTGAGTTTTCCTATTTAGCTATTTGTGCAGAGAGAGAAAGACAGAGAGAGAGAGAAATTGTGGAGATGGGCACATATATATAATGCTTTACCTTTTTAAGCATTCACATATAAATTGTCTACTACATGCACACAGGTTCAGTTATTCTCAAAGTGGTCTCCAAACCAGCAGCACCTGAAAACTTGTTACAACAGCAAATTCTTCATCCACCCCTGACCTTTTGAGTCAGAATAGGTCCATCCTAGATCTACTGAGCCAGAAACATCAAAGGTAGAGCCAAGCAATCCTTGCTTGAGCAATCACTCCAGGTGGTCCTGACGCTCACTAAAGTTTGAGAATCACTGCTCCAAGGACTAGACCAATGAGAGCCATATCCGAATTAAAAAGATTCTTTACACCACCGACAAGTGAGTTTAATGATAGTCAGCTGTTCCCACATCAGCTGACCATGGGGATAGATTTAGTCTTCCGTTAAATCTTCTCTAACCTCCCCAATGTGTGTCCTTGTTGGCTTTTGAGGTCTCAAGATTTACTTTCCAATTTTCACATAAAGTCAACAGCATTGTTCTGAAAACCAGTTTCCAGGACCATGCATCTATTCCCCACTGAAATTGGACCCTGGCTCTCATATTCTTGTTGTCTACTTCAGAAGTCATCATTTTAAGAACTCCAGCCCTTGACAAGTCTCATTATGCAATTCACCATTAAATGTGAATTATTTAATGTTAAGGCTATATGAACCTTAACACCTTATGCCAGCTTGAACTGGACTTGAGCCTGCCATTCTACCAAGACTATATTTTCTGGTTGACTAGCTCCTTCTTCTAGCCCATACCTTTCTTATATATTGTCACTTCTTTCCATTCTACCCTGTGGAAGTTGCCAGGTTGCCACATAGACTAAATCTGGTAAACCTGTGATTCTCTGGCTTTTTCTTTTGCCCTAAGATCTAACCCCAAAGTCCAAATGATTCCACTAAAGCTGTGATTATCAGTCACCAATGTCATGGACTGAACTGTGTCCCCTAAAATTCATATATTGAAACTCTGATCCCAAGAATGACTATATTTGGAGACAGGGCCTTGAAGGATGTAATTAAGGTTTAATGGGGTCATAAGGGTGGGGCCCTTTTCTGAGGGTATTTGCATCGTTCTTTTATTATTATATTATTATTGTTATTATTTATAGAGACAGAGTGTCACCATGTTGCCCAAGTTGGTCTTGCACTCCTAGGCTTAAGCAATCTTCCCACCTCAGCCTTCCAAAGTGCTGGGATTACAGGCGTGAGTCATTGCACCCTACTAATATTTGAATCTTTATAAGAAGAGGAAGAGACACCAGAGATCTCTTTCTCTCCACCCTGGCGCAGAGAAAAATCCATCTACCAGCCAGGAAGAAAGGCTTCACGAGAAATCAACCCTGACAGCACCTTGATCTGGGACTTCTAGCCTCTGGATATGTAAGAAAATAAATTCCTGTTGTTTAAGCCACTCAGGATATGGCATTTTGTTTGGCAGTCTACGCAGAATAACATTAATTGTGAATCAGAAACATTTGGGGAAGGTTTTTAAAAATGCATACCCACTAAGAGAATGATTTATCTGAGGTGTGACCCTTGCATTAATACTTTTTAGCAGTTTCTCATATTATTCTGTGTATAGCCAAGGTTGAGAACCACTGAAACTGCCACTGGTTTATAGAAGTGAAACCCTGGGGCTTCTTTAAAAAAAAAAAAAAAAAAAAAAAAGTCTGTTTCATTGACATAACTTGAGAACTGGAGAGGATATCTTTAGATGAATCTGTTCTCCTATTTCAAGGAATCCCCAAATAGATAGGAAGGCATGGTTATATAGCTTGCCAGCTTGAGCAACAGAATGTAAACTGAGCTTGAAATTAAAATAACTTTAGAATAAATCAGTTCAGGATTTTTTATGTAATAACTTACTAAAGATCTCTTCTCTGTTGAAAATAAATCTCTAAGAAGGAATCAAAATTAGTAAAGAAACTCGGTCCTGTAAATAAGACAGAATCCTGACCTTAGAGGACAACATTTGAGAAATATTGTCTACATTTGGAAAAATTAAAACAAGTTGCCAATAATCTACATCATTTACCTTCTCAAAAGAATAGTATGACATGATTGGAAGTGGAAATTTATCAGAAAAAAAAAATCTCACTAATATCTCCAGTTGGAGGGAAGAGATATTGGACAAAGTTCAATTGCAGAAAATAAAATCCATCCTAGCTAGTCAAAGCATAACAGGATCCAATGTAGAAAACTAAGTACTTACAAAATTGCTGGAAGGTCAAGAGGAGCAGGATTGAATCTGAACAGCTCCCAAATCCACACTGTCTCTGCTATGATCAAGAAAGCTTCTTCTGAAAGAAACTACTGAATCAGGGAGTCACATTCTAAATGAGAAAGCTTTAGCAGATAACCCCAGAACCATGCAACCTCTATCATCCTCTATTTATATAAGCAAAATGGATGTATTACATCAATGAGAACTACCCACGTGAATCAATTAATAATCAATATATCACACACAAACAGATGCTTCTGATTGGTATCATCTAAATTATGTCCAGAACTCCAGCTGCAAGAGAGCCTGAAAATGTGGTTTTCAGTTTCTCAACCTTTCATTCTAGAAAATTTGGAATATTTCTTTTAAAAAGCTGTTTTCAGTTTACCCGGTATCCACATACAACCTGTTTTTTCATACTGGTATTTCCAAACAACAAAACAATCTCCAAAATATGCATATCTGTTCAAGTCCTTTAGTTATAGACTGGCAATTATAGGAGACATTCTGGAATGTCTAGTGTTGTATGGCATAAAATGACTAGTGTTGCAGCCGTACGCCTCCCTCTGTTTCCCCCTTATAATTAGAATCAATTATGCCCACCAATATAGGATTAGCCTCTTTTTCTTAAGAAAGCCAGTTGATATTTCATCTTCCAATTAAATTTTTGTACCCCTGGAGGACACAGTCTTCTCTTAGATACTTAGGTCTCTGAACAAGCAGAGCCTAAAATTTCATGAGCAAGAAGCAAAATGTTATAAGTAGGTCATTTGATATAATTCTGAGAGATGTGATTCCCATGTCTCTCATTTTATTTTCAGGCTCCATGTATTCCAATTATGGGAGAAATATGTTGATCAATGGTTTAAAGTAAATAACACATCTGGTAAGAAAGCACTTTAATCCCACAAAGTATGTTACATATATACTGTCATAATGAGTCTTCAGTAGGCCATTCCATCATTGTATACAGCAACTGCTTCTGGATTGGTATTACCAGTGAAATCCCTTAAGCATCAACCTGATGCTTTATTTATTTTACTATAAAAATTAGCTATTTGGTCAGGAAAACTATTGTGTGGGATACTGCAAATAATCTGTTTAGTAAGTCCTCAGACATTAGCTTTGTAAGCAGAGAAGGCAAATCCAAATCTAGATCGAATAATCCATTTCTAGCACAGAAAATTACTGCTCTTTCCATGATGTAAAGGGCTTAATATAATCTGTCTACCACCAAACTATGCAGGCATGATTCTCTGTTCCTTGCAGTTTGGGCAGTTAGTTGATATATAACCATATCAGCTATGGTGGAAGAAAGTTGATGTACTTAAACTGATAGAGAAATCCACCTGTGCTACCATAGCCACTTTATTCATTAACCTATTGAGCCAACACTGGAGTGGCTAGAGAAAGAGTTTCTCTCTCATCTAAACAAGTGACCATCATGTTCAGATTTTAAGAACCTTGTCTCAGACTGAGACATTTTGGAGAATAATCACAAAGGACTCATGCCTCAGCCTCTGTGGGCATCCTCAAACATTTGTCATCAGTCCTCAAATCTTTTCAACCCATAGCCATTAGCTATTGCCCATGATTGAGACACACATGCGCACACGCACACACACACACACACACACACGTTTATCTATCTTTCATTCTTTGATTCTAGGCAACATAGACTATTAGGTTTATCACTGTATGTTCTGCCCATTGGGAAGATTTCCTTCTCCTCTGTCTTTCCTTAACACCCCAGAGCAAAGCTATAATGCTTCAGCAGTCAGTCTACTTCCAGCTCATGCCACATGTCATGAGAAATCATCTTTAAACAGGATTCATTATTTTTCTGTCTCAGGTCATATGAAACTTCCCATCCAGTCCTAGGTGTGGGTTAAGGGAAGAATGGAGTGCATCAGAGGAACCTGCACAAGCCTTAGAAATATATATTATACTTTCATTTGAGGATGGAGCACTGCTGATTATGCCATAATTTATGACTTGGTGAATCAGACACTGCCAAATTCATGAGAAAGAGCTCCGTTCATACAGATATCTGGGAATTTTATGGTTAGATATCTGGTCCCTGCTATAGTCTCCTAGCACACCAAGAGCTGTTCTTCAAAAGGAGAATGGTTAGTTACCACAGAGAGTATGACATGTGTGAATTCTGCTGGTAATTGTGTATGTGTGTGCATACATATATGTGATATATATATATATAT